>NC_041335.1:20521168-20718668 GCF_004354835.1 Perca flavescens | reverse complement strand
TGTACTGTATACGCCTTTGGTTGAAAATCCAGAAAAGCCAGTTTTTCAGTTTGACATTAAAAACATTTCTCAATGGTAAAATTCACTTTTGAAATTTCAAGTACTGAAGACATTCTACTGATCAAAATCCTGTCTCTCTCTTTCTGCCCTGTAGCTGTTTTCACTCCATGAGCTATGCCAGTGAAGCACGTTTTCAGTCTGCAACACTGCTTTTGAGAAAGTATGCATCATGACTTATTGAATATGACAGCTCTTCTTATCTGCATACTAAGTCCCAATCTCTCTCTACATTCCCTCTCCTTTTGCTGGTAACACTTTATAATAACCATCATTAATAAATTGAGTTAGTTATTTTACTGTTAAACAATGAAATGATTTATAATGTTTACTAATTATTAATTGTAATTTGTTATTTTATCATTAGCTTAGAGTAATGTGAAATAATTATTTTAGAAATTTAGATAGTCGATACTTATATATATATTATATATATATAATTGTTAATTGTTTTGTAAACCATCTATTAACATTATTTGGATGGTTATTATACTGTTGCAACTAATGTTTATAATAATTAGTTAATAAGTGGTTTATAAAGCACCAAGTAACATTAATTTGGCCCCATTGTCTTTTTGGGTGATTTATAACCGAAATGATTAGTGCAGTGATAATTGCTACCTAAATCATGTTTATAGCTGCTTTACAGAGTATACTGTATATTACCCTTAACAAGGTATTATCAGGGCGACCTCTAGCTCACCCAGTAGGAGCGTTCACCCCATGCTGGCTGAGTCCTGCGGCCTGGGTTCGAATCTGACCTGCGGCCTTTTGTTGCGTGTCATCTCATCTCTCTCACCCTTTCATGCCTATCCACTGTCACTATAATAAAAGGGACAAGCCCCAAAGAATTATCTTAAAAAAAAAATTATTTACAAAATGATTTTTTTTTTTTTTTTTTAAAAGGTTTACAAATCATTTGGTAATCATTAAAACATACTTAATATGTACAATGTTATAATGTATGCAAATATAAATACATCATTACTAATAATTAGTTATCTTTTTTTTGTTTGTTAATGTAGTGCAAATTAACTGAACTTCAATTAACAATCCGTCTATGCAAGTAGCCATGTGGGTAAGAAAACATTTCAATTAAAAATAAAATCAATGTTTCTCTTTATTTAAAGACCAGAGCTTATACATGTGTTATGAGCATCTGCCTTATCTCAGCAGAGCTTGAATAAGAACTGAAGGAGCTGGTAAATTATTTCTGATGTCTTCATAAGGAAAAGAAAGACCATGTAGCTGTATGAAGAAAATTAGGGCTGTGTATTGTCAAGAATGCCACAATACTGTTCAACTGTTTAAGTGGGTCACATTACAAAACAATTTGTCCTGGCACTGATGTAAGTACAACATGTTGTGCATGGCCACAATTTGCTTTAAATTGACACAAACTACAGTTATTTTGTGTGTATGTATGTATGTATGTATGTGTTGTATTACTGTATATTGTTGTATTAGTTTTGATAAGGAACATATTCCTTTTAATTTAATTTTGTTGGGTAAATTAAATTCAAAAAGTGTGATGTAATATGTGAAATATGGTTTAGGTATTGGAACAGCATTTCAGAGCTGGTTGTAATGTTATGCCTTTGCCAATGCTCTACTTTGGTGAGTTGCAGTAAATATGGCGGTGTCTACAATAAATGACAGAAGCGCATGAGCCGGTCACGTTCATGCAGTACACAGTGCAGTTTTGTTAATGATTAGCTAGCTTTGTACTTTATCTGCCTGCTCAAACCATGTCAACAGCAAATGGTGCAATGTGCAGTCATATTCTGCGCTATTCCCATGGCTCTATCAATCGATGCAAGAACACACAGATCCCACTCAATAACTAACCAACCTGATTCATGGAAGACATAATGGCCTATATGATTAGGGAAGGCATTCTGTGGTGGATCTGTTTGAAATTTTTTGAGGGCTGTGATGCAGAAACAAATGTTTCACAGGATAGGAAAAACAGCATTTTTATTGGCCATACTCAATATATTTCTTCTAAACCCAACCCTTGGCCCCACCAATGGGCTGCAAATCTTCTGTCTGTCTTTGAGCTCAAATGTGACAAAAATCTGTTACCACAACCTGTGCACTCTCACAGTGCTATTCAATATGCACCACTGGTCCATAAACCACTATGTGTCCCGGTCACAAAATGGAGCATGTGATGCTTGCCAATAGAAGAGTCTGGCTTGTCATTTGAAGGACAATCTCAATATGCTATCCTTCTGCCAAACACATCAGTATACAGTTCCTTTGATGAAGCTAATGCAAAGAGATGAGGTTCTGTATTTTCTAAACCATGACACAATGGATCACTGTGTTTAATTCATTCATTCTGTCTACAACAAAGATGACTTTCATCACAAAGTCTGGTGGGAAAAGAAATGTGAGGAAAAAGACAGAACTAACAGATGTAAGACAAAGATGAGAACAATCTGGCAGACCAGTGATTACTTTTCTAGTCATGTTCTTCGGTGACCTCATATTGACACTTTTGCTGTCTCTCCCCGTTTGGTCCTTTTTCCATCTCTTTTATAATTGAGAAAGGGGGGAAAAGTCATTATTGTAGTTTCCGTAATGAAAATGATGCTTCTACTTCACATAATCTCTTTGGTTGGAAATAAAGACAGGGAAAAGGCAAAGCCCCCTGCTTGACTTTCTGTTTGGTTAGTATTTTGTCAGTGAGACACACCGAGGAAGGGCAGACCCAAGAAGGTGAGTGAAGGTAGATTTAAAGTGAAGGCACCAGAAATCTACAAAAGCTGATGGCGTGAAGGAAAATAGACACGTCAGTTTTTTTATGTCAAAGCTCACCCACTGTGATTATTACAATATATTCAAGGAAACACAGGTGCTTGCATATTAAAACCATCACTTTAGCAGTATGACTTTACTAAATAATGTAGGCTCTCTTTAGTTAATAAAGAGCTTACAGCTAACTCTGGCAGTCAATGTTAATGCCAATGTCTGAAATTTTATATTACAAAGTAAAGTTTATTTACTCAAGTACTGTACTTGGTTTTATTTAAATAACAGTTTTAGGCCAAATAATAAATATTTCACAAAAAGCAAATCCCAAATTATTACAACTTTGTTTATCACAACAGTTCTTCTTTTCTCTTATAGCCTCTCAGATTTATCTTGTAGCACTTTATATAAAGTAGTTTAAACTAGCTCCACCTTGACCAGCTACAACGGACAAAATCCTGCCTATGCACTGATGCATTAATATTAACAATCTAATAATGTCACATATAATCATTTATCATTGAAAACAAGGTGCTTTAACTTTTGACACTTTGGAATACTTTTACTTAAATGCAGGACAAGTATTTTCAGATTGTTGTATTGGTACTTTTACTAAAGTGAATGATCTGAGTACCTCTTCAATTACTGCTTGTAAGTGAATTATTAGTTTTTGGGGCTCCTAAACAGTGTAACAATGAAGCTATTAAAAAACCTTGTCAACCCATAGCGTTTGGCTTCTGTGAATGATGAAACAATCCAGTGCTGCTTGTACCATTTGTCCAAGCTGGCTCCTTTCATTGCTATCGCACTTAATGCCAATGACAAGAACCAGCAGCACCTAGCCTGTATGTTGGCAAAGCAGGTAGCTGACAACACCTCATCAGGTCCCGTTGAAGTCCTGCCAAGACAGATCAAGGGAGAGACTTACAGTACTAGCTCATGAAGATCCAGTCACTGGCACTAGTGACCGACAGTACTACTGGTTACATTTACTGAACAGCTTCCAAGGTCAGTTAGGATGATTCTTTCACAGTAATATTAGCTATAATAAGAGCTCATTAAAACCTATAATTTTAGATACATTTACATTTTAAATGTAATAATAAATAATAATAAATGTAATAATCTACACTGGTTGTGTCCTAAAAAGTAAAAACAAGAAGCTATAGTTTGAAAAGACCACAGAATATTGGCACCTGTCCCTGCTGGACATAAATGCCTGAAACTAAGATATTTGCATTTAAAAGCGTTGGCTTATAGGTCCAATATGTAATATTTGTACTGTAATAAATCCAAAAATGACACCAATGCCTCATCAGTTATTAAGGAAACATGTTAAACTGAAATACTATCTTTTCTGACAATGCTAATGTCAGTATTTTTTCTTTTTGAAATTTACATTCCGTGACGGAATTTATGTTTTGATCTGTGTGTTGTTATCAACGGCCCAGTTTGACAGCCAGGCCAGGTTGCCAGATATACCTGTAAAAACGTAAACCCAGCACGCTACAGCTGTAACGGTAGTACAGCCATGAAAGCAGCAAACAAACGAACAGGATCAACGGAGATAGATTTCTACATGACATAAAAAAAGAAAACTGCATGTTTCTAACAGTTGCGTGACCAGAGACGTAACAACCCCCTGGTAAATATTGGAGATGTATTTGAAAGATGGAGACAGCTTATATCCCAAAAGGACGCAGAGTTGGCTTATTTTCTCCTGAACAGGTAAGCATTAGCTTCAGGCTAATTTATCACAGCTACTAGGGACGGGCATTTTTTGTCATTTCAACATTTGTGTACTCACATTGAATTATATAGCTAGAGTACCCGAGTTGGTTACTCGCAAAAACAATTGAGACAGCCAGTAAAGTGATCCCGACTGGTCCTGGCTAACGCCGCCACGCTAACCCTGCTAACTGTTAACGTTACCGGGAGGACCAGGCATGCAGCCCATGGCTGTTTACAACGTGTAGTTTAGCGGCTGGAGCCGACAACGGTGAGTTATTTTAAGCCACGAGAGGGGGGCTGTAAATCGGAAAGAGAGGACTGTGAGTTTGCAGTGTGTTTAGCGATTGTTGCCGTAATTCTAAGCCAATGAAGTGTGTTCCGTCGGCAAGGTAGTGGTATTTTTAGCGGTTATTCTAAGCCGAGGAAGTGTGCCTGACTGGCGTGTGGAGAGGACAGTGAGGTTGTTGTGTTTTTAGCGGTTCATACTGTCATTTTAAGCCGAAAAAGTGTGTCTGTCAGTTGGTTACAGAGCTCAGCGTGAGCACGGGCTTTTATGACTGTCAATATAGCCAGCATCTACCGTTAGCTACTCGGCTGTGCTGTGGAGTAATGTCTGGCTATGTGAGAAAAGCGTCTAGCAACATTGTTGTGAATGCTCCGGTCTCAGCCTGGCAACCCCCGTGAACTTCTGGTCTGGGCAGGAGGGGGCGGGGGAGACGACTCTCCAGTATTTTGAATTGGTAGTGCAGTAACAATTTTAACCGCTAGCTGCCAGTATTACATACAATATTACATATTGCACCTTTAACAAAAAGGAAACAAAGCATATACACATTTAAAGCCTGGAGGATCACATTTGACATAACATTTCAAAACTTTTTTTGCTACTTCCTTCTTGTCCTGGAGGGAGAAAAACTGTTTTATTAGGCTGACACCTGTTCAAACAACAGCTCAGTTGATCTATTAATAGTAACTCAGTAATCATACTCGACGGTCACTCAAAACGAGTATGACTGTCCTCTCCGTAGGGTCGTCTTCTAGTGGGTCTTTAGATGGCTGTACAGGCCACTACGTGATCCACATATGTTGGTGCAGCGTGGGCAGGGTAAAGTGGAGGTGATGAATGATAGAGGATCCTTTTTCTCTTTTTCCTTGCGGTGCTGTCGCTTTGTTTCTGCAACACGACAGAGTTCCATTTCATGGTGTAAAGTTCCTTCCTGAACAGTTGTCTTCTAGCAAAAAACGATCTGATCCCAGTTGCCTCCAGGAATTTTTAACTTCCTTAGGCTGATGTTAATATTTTCCGTGAAGCGTTTTTTTGGACCACCGGGGGGCTCACTGACCTTCCTTCAATTGGAAGTATAGGATCTGTTTCGAGAGACAAGTGTTTGACATATGAATAACATGGCCAGTCCATCGAAGTTGGTACTGCATTATTGTGGTAGCGATACTGAACATGTTGGCTTCCTCCAAAACGCTGATGTTGGTACGTCTGTCCTCCCAGTTGATCCTCACAATCTTCCTTGGTCTTTGATGATGTTGCTCCAGGGATCTCAGGTGCCTGCTGCAGGTGGTCCATGACTCACAACCATACAGCAGGGCGGAGAGGACCACAGCTTTGTAGACCAGGAGTTTTGTTTGGGCCTTCAGGTCTCCGTCTTCAAAGACTCTTTTCCTGAGTCTGGCGTACAGTACAGGCCAAAAGTTTGGGCACACCTTCTCATTCAATGCGTTTTCTTTATTTTCATGACTATTTACATTGTAGATTCTCACTGAAGGCATCAAAACTATGAATGAACACATATGGAATTATGTACTTAACAAAAAAGTGTGAAATAACTGAAAACATGTCTTATATTTTAGATTCCTCAAAGTAGCCACCCTTTGCTTTTTTGATAGCGCTGCAAACCCTTGGTGTTCTCTCAATGAGCTTCATGAGGTAGTCACCTGAAATGGTTTTCACTTCACAGGTGTGCCTTGTCAAGGTTCATTAGTGGAATTTTTTCCCTTATTAATGGGGTTGGGACCATCAGTTGTGTTCTGCAGAAGTCAGGTTGATACACAGCCCTATTGGACAACTGTTAGAATTCATATTATGGCAAGAACCAATCAGCTAAGTAAAGAGAAACGAGTGGCCATCATTACTTTAACAAATGAAGGTCAGTCAGTCCGGAAAATTGCGAAAACTCTGAATGTGTCCCCAAGTGCAGTCGCAAAAACCATCAAGCCCTACAACGAAACTGGCTCACATGAGGACCGCCCCAGGAAAGGAAGACCAAGAGTCACCTCTGCTGCTGAGGACAAGTTCATCCGAGTCACCAGCCTCAGAAATCGCAAGTTAACAGCAGCTCAGATTAGAGACCAGATGAATGCCACACAGAGTTCTAGCAGCAGACACATCTCTAGAACAACTGTTAAGAGGAGACTGCGCAAATCAGGCCTTCATGGTCAAGTAGCTGCTAGGAAACCACTGCTAAGGACAAGCAGAAGAGATTTTTTTGGGCCAAGAATCACAAGGAATGGACATTAGACCAGTGGAAATCGGTGCTTTGGTCTGATGAGTCCAAATTTGAGATCTTTGGTTCCAATCGCCGTGTCTTTGTGCGACGCAGAAAAGGTGAACGGATGGATTCTACATGCCAGGTTCCCACCGTGAAGCATGGAGGAGGAGGTGTGATGGAGTGGGGGTGCTTTGCTGGTGACACTGTTGGGGATTTATTCAAAATTGAAGGCATACTGAACAAGCATGGCTACCACAGCATCCTGCAGCGACATGCCATCCCATCCGGTTTGCGTTTAGTTGGACCATCATTTATTTTTCAACAGGACAATGACCCCAAACACACCTCCAGGCTGTGTAAGGGCTATTTGACCAAGAAGGAGAGTGATGGAGTGCTGCGCCAGATGACCTGGCCTCCACAGTCACCGGACCTGAACCCAATCAAGATGGTTTGGGGTGAACTGGACCGCAGAGTGAAGGCAAAAGGGCCAAGAAGTGCTAAGCATCTCTGGGAACTCCTTCAAAACTGTTGGAAAACCATTGCAGGTGACTACCTCTTGAAGCTCATCAAGAGAATGCCAAGAGTGTGCAAAGCAGTAATCAGAGCAAAGGGTGGCTACTTTGAGGAATCTAAAATATAAGACATGTTTTCAGTTATTTCACACTTTTTTGTTAAGTACATAATTCCACGTGTTCATTCATAGTTTTGATGCCTTCAGTGAGAATCTACAATGTAAATAGTCATGAAAATAATGGAAATGTATTGAATGAGAAGGTGTGTCCAAACTTTTGGCCTGTACTGTATGCACCACTGGCAAAGCTCAGGCGATGGTTGATATGATGGTATGCCTTGGCAAAGGCATTCAGGATGCCCTGGAAGTCTTCTGCGGAGTGTGCTATGATGGTGTTGTCGTCCGCATACTGAAGCTCCATGATGGTGGTGTTCCTGATTTTGCTCTTGGCTTTAAAGCTGTTAAGGTTTAAGAGCCGGCCATCAGTTCGTCATAGGATTGGAATTCCCTGTGGCGGCAAGTATGGCAGCAATAAAGATGGCAAACAGGGTGGGTTCTATAAAACACCCCTGTGAGCCGCTGTTGCTACTGTAAAAAGGCCCAGACTCAGAGCCGCTGTTGCTGAGCACTGTGGCTGACATGCCATCATGTAGTAACCTCAGTATTCTGATGTATGTATCATGGCAGCCATGCCTTGAAAGTATGCTCCAGAGAGCCTGGCGGTCCACCGAGTCAGGCCTTTGTAAGGTCTATGAAGGCCATGTAGAAAGGCAGATTTTGTTCACAGCATTTTTCCTGTAGTTGGTGTGCTGTGAATATCATGTCTGCTGTACCTCTGGATGGGTGGAAGAAACACTGAGATTCAGAGAGTACTTCCTCAGACAGTGCTAACAGTCGATTGGCAAGGACACGAGCAAGCACTTTGCCTGTTGTTGATAGGAGTAAAGGCTGTTTTACAGTTGCCGCATCCAAGCGCCAATGTGACGTCAAAATGACGCAGATCTCGCTGACACGCCAGGATTTTGAGTGCGCGTCCAGAGGGCCACCTCTGTTCAGAAGACTGCAACTAGTGTCGCAACCACCACGCGGGAGTATAAACAGTACGCCGCTCCCATGATGTCACACTGGTGCTCTACAGGTTGGCTGCGGCGAGTATACCGCACATTTAAGATGCCTCTGTAGTTTCCACATTCAGCCTTGTCCCCCTTCTTAAATATAGTCACTACTAAAGCATCCCTGAGCTCTGACGGGAGTAGTTCTTTTTCCCAGACCTCGAGGAGTAGATCATGGATGTGGTAAAGGAGTTCTGGTACACCACTCTTCAAGATCTCAGCTGGGATCCCATCTGGACCAGTGGCCTTGTTGTTCTTTAAGCTCCTAATGGCATTTTGGACATCAGTTATGGTGGGTGGTTCCCCCATGTCTTCTCTGACGGGACTCTGAGGGATGTGGCTGATGCTACCTGGTTCAGCTGTCATGGTTTAGGAGTTCCTAGAAATGCTCTTTCCATCGGATGTTAATGGACTCATTGTCCTTTGAGCACAGAGGGTTTAGGCTGCGGTGGCTTTGAAATTAACTCAACATTGATACAAAATTATAGTTGAACCATGAAATGATCATCCTACAGTAGCAACCGTCAAATATTTCAGAAGAGCAGGAGCTCACAAAAGTTGCCATTATGTGAAAAAGGGACTGATTATCATTGCTAAGGACTTCCACCCAAGGCAGCTGGCAAAGGCAGGAGCCCAGCTCCATGGATATGAGATAGTGGTGCTGAAAGAGCATGTACTCTACCGTTCCTGTCTCACTCTGCCAAAGGCATTCCCTTCAGACTACAGTCACTATCCATTGCATAACAACCTAAAAAGCATGCACACAAACCAAAAACATCCAACCATATGTCTTAAGGCCGCAGCACAAACTCTTGCTGTTGCTCCTTGGATTAAAGTGCATAACATCTAGTTGTTTTTGGCTGTCAAAGACATCTTTCTTCCATTCTGAACTGACCACTAAATCAACAAAATCCTCCTATTATATGCTGCTCAAAGATGACAGTTGTTACAATATGTGCATTACAGCTTGACACATTGTAAGAAAAAAAATTCACAAGGCACTTTCTCTTTTTCACAAAAAAAATCTAGGCTTATTCATTTTTTTCTCCATTATACAACGTGTGGAAGTATTGTTCAAGGATGTATTTCCTGCCTAGTCTTTTGCTGTCACATACAGTAATGCCTGAAACACAGAGAAGTAGCACAGTGATGACAGGATCACCATGGAGATACATACCACTACTTGGCCTCAGGCTTTTATTCTAAAAATGTACAGATGTTTTATCCTAGGAAGTATTATTTTATGTACAATTGTGGGACGTTTGCTCTGCATGCAGTGGCCAGCTTTATTGGACACCGAGGTCCAAGTTGATAGTACCAATAAAGACTATAGACAACAAAGCCATCACACTGTGCATTTGTATTTTCACACATCAAGTTAAAATCAACAACATACGCCCAGTATTGGTTATCACACTTCACTACCTGGTCTGTCTTTCAAAATTTATAAAACCTGATTCAAATAAAAAAAACAGGTTATACAATGTAATGCATATACTTACGTGCAAACAAAAAGATCTAGACAAGAGCAATATAAAAATATAAGTGGCACAAAACCGCTCAAATCATTGGCAAAGATGAATCATTCTCTGTCTATGGCATATTGAAGATAACCACTGTTGACTCGTAATACTTTTCAAAATGGCATTGTGTCAATTTCAAAACCACTACATCAATATCTCTGACAGCTTGAACAAAATATGAATGAGGGCAAATCAAATAAACCTGATGGGACACTTCCAACTGGATTGCATAATGTTGGCTTACTTTTCACATTTGTCTAACCTCTTGCTTCTACCGTTTCTCTCTAGTAAGGCTACATTTCAGCAGTTCTGTATTTTTTCCCCTTAGGAAACTAAGGCCCACTACACAGCTTTTCCATTGCATACTCCATTCACAGACATAGGCTCCATGTGCACATACACATTTGAACTGTATAGAGCACTCTGCACTGAGATTACCCTTATTTCACACATACAGTATGAGAGCATGCACACACGCCTGATTTGGTTTGACTGCACAGTAATGCGCTAGGGTTAGATGGCTGTCCAGTGTGCATAACCCACGGCAACTACATGAAGACGGAAAAATAAGACTGTCTGTTCTCATATTCTGCTGAGCTGCAGAACTGCACAGCCAGACAGGACGGCCCTTGATAGGAGTCGAGTGTGTGTGTGTGTCTGTGTGCCTAAACAGCCGACTGCCTAGCTCTACCACTTATAGTGTGTGTACTGTACAACTGATGTATATCCTTTCAGACAGACGCACAAACATCTGCAGTACTGCTATCATTGTCCCCTATAACAATTCCAGTTTGGCTCATCAAAACCCATTTGAAATGGGTTTTATCATCACATTTGTTTGAAATAATGGAAATTGGATAACACTGAGACACAAATTCCCTCTGAGAATTTGGTGCTACAACACAAGATTAAATGTTTCCATAATGCCATAGTAAGCCTCGTGAATTACCCCAGTCTATATAACTTTGATGTTAGACTGAACCAGGACATACATTAGCTGACGTAATGTAGGAATCCACCTGCAGCCCTCTCACATACAAGTAAATGCAATTAAACACACATTCATGACACAGTAAGCACAAATGTTCAAACCCTTACTACAGTATGACCATTGGTAAAAACAAAAGGAGTTAGCATGTGAACGTGCATCAATCTCATAGCTCTTTTTCGTTGTGTAAAGTCATTTCTACGTTAGTGCTGTATGTGACTTTGGACTGTTGCTGCCCAACCCGTACTAATCCACTCTTGCTCTCCCTCTCATCACTAAACCTTTCCTGAATTACATTATTGTCCTATTGTGCATGTCCTGTGCTAAGCTCTACTAACTCCCCTCACTGTGTGTATGTGTGCGCGGGTTTGCCTGTGTGAGAGAATGTGCACTATAGTTTTTGGATAATGACAGATATACGATTTGGGAATGGAACACAAATCAGAGAGTGACCTTTCCTTACAAGCATTTATATGCATACACAGAAACCACTCACACACACCAACACACACCCCCCCCAACCAAGCTTTTTTTATTTTTTGCAGCTTAACTTTTAAAGATTTAGCTACAAGACTTATGCTCAGGACCACAGTGCAATTGAATAATACATTTGCATAAGGATTACCAGTACCCAGTTCTAATTCTTTTTAATACCACAAAGCGATATTTTCAGTCAAGTGAATAATGGTTATAAATAACAAAGGTAAATTAAGCACACATTCTCTCTCCCTCTCATTGTGATGTGCTTTGGAAGGTAAAGAGAGAGATTCAAATTATACTCATCCAAACATCTTCTTAAACCAAGACAATGCATTGCCTGAAGTTCACATCTTTTCCTAAAGCTGTAAAACAGAGGCAAAGTTACAATTTGCACAGCAGTATCCTATAACTTCTCATTTTATGGATACTATCAGCATGAACAAGGATGAGCTGAATGTTTTAGATTTGTTGCAATGGTCTTGTAGCACTCAAAGAAACATTCATCTTACAGATACAACTCAGATAGCTAAATAATTTCCCTGGAACTGAAGTTTTTTACTACAACAGAAAGTGTTTTCTGTCAGTGATTTTGTTTGTTTTCAACTTTCACAAAGTGTTGAACAGTTTGCTTTATGATACATTGCACTTTACATTGTTAGTACTGTGAAGACTACATCTTATACAATACATTGTTTTAAATAGTATTATTATAGACATTTTTTCTCTATTTGTTTTGTGTTACAAACTTTTTCATTGCAGACAATTTGACATTTGTCATGGTAGGAAAAACAGATGAAATTAATACCACTGATGATGGCTGCATCCCATCCCAGGGCACAGTTACTGTGCATGATGGCTCACTGGTGTGGCTTCCTTGGACACTTGTCATTGTTAATGTTACAAGTTTGACCTTTTCCTGCTATGACAAGTCAAAATGTCTGCTATTAAAATAGATGTTTTGAGATCTGTAACAGCACAAAACATGCAAGTGTGCAGAATTGCACAATTTAAAATTAGGGCTGGGCAATATATAGATATATCAATATTGTGATATGAGACTAGATATTGTCTTAGATTTTGGATATCGTAATATCGTGATATGACATAAGTGTTGTCTTTTGCTGGTTTTAAAGGCTGCATTACAGTATTGTATGTATGTACTTTTCTGAACTTACCAGACTGTTTTAGCTGTTCTATTTGCCTTTTCACCACTTAGACATTATGTCCACATTACTGATGATTATTTATCTAAAATCTAAGTGTGAAGATATTTTGTTGAAGCACCAATGTCAACCCTAGAATATCGCCGCAATATCGATATCTAGGTATTTGGTCAAGAATATCATCTGATTTTCTCCCTATCGCCCAGCCCTAATTTAAATCAAAATGGTGATGAAGACGGCAGGAATTATGTAAAATTACGAATCATTTATATTTCAATGTACTGCCACTAGAGCTATAAGTGGTGGATAATGTAGCTAACTATTCCGTTGTCAGCCAAAAAAACCTGTAAACCTTCCTTTCTGATAACTTTTTACACGTTACGTACGAAAACTCTGCGCCTATCAACATGTTGCTTCCCCACAAACATCTGTTCTGACTAATAGCAAACAGAAGGCAAGTATGAAGAGTGAGGAAAAGAAAAAATGTAGTGTGTCAGTATTGAAACATTAATGCAGTAAAAAAAAAAAAAAAAAAAAAAAAAAAAAAGCCACTACAAGAAACCATCTATATTTACACCATATTGACACTAACTCAAAGACAGCTCTGCCAAATGAAGACTGACAGGGGAAACATGGATTGGGACATCATAGTGTATGGATTTCTTTTAAGATGCAGTCTATTGTAGTAAGTAGACACAGACATCTCTTTTTGCAGAATATGCTTTTGAGTTTAGGAGCATATGTCCAAGTTTTTACTTCTTCCAACCGAGTACTGTCTGTGACAGCACTTTTGAGTCAGTAGAGAATTAGTTTTAGTGATGTTGTAGTCCTCTGTACAGTACATAATACAAAGATTCAGAGAAGGCAATAACTCACAATCTACTTGCAGAATAGACTTTCCTTCTCTTACTGTATGAATGAGTACAGCTATGAAATGTTCTGTCCGAGTTTCCAATACTACGCATTTATGAAGCTGGTAATAGGTAGACGGTGCTTCAGATATTACAGAAAAATAACCCCAAAAAGAATGAGGAAAAGAGGAGCAGAATAAAAGCTAGATAAAGAGGAAAAACAGATGTGAATTGTCCTTTGATTGTAGGTCAGCAGACGGATAAAGAGCCTGGAGAAAAGAAAGTGCACATGTGGGCAGGAGGGGGGTGCAGAGGAGAGACAGTGAAACTGGAACAAGTGAAAAGCAGAGGGCTGTCCTCAGCCAGAGGTTCTAATGAAGTTTGTCTCAATAACAGATTCCATTGTGCAAGAAGTACTGCTTGTGCTCAAGTGTGTCCTCTGAGGTAAGACATTTATTTAGGGGTTTCTGGTTTAAAAACATGAGGGAAACCCTTCTGTGTGATACAGAAACATTTTTTGGATACAGAACAATGTCATACAAAAAACTGTAGCATATAAAATGCATACAATTATTTATTGATTAAAGACCCACAGAATGCATGCTGCCACATCATGTTGGTTTTAAAATAATGTCACTAGGTTTTACTGTCAGATGGTCTAAATATGAATTCCAAGATATTTAAACCCACAGGATACATTGAGCATAATGTTTAAAATAACTGTTCTAGTTTGAGTAATATCAATGATAGAAATGTAAAGAACAAGACATAGTCTGAGGTGGAAAACACCGTAATGATGAGAACTCACAGCAATGCATTAAAACTACGTCTAGAACACAGGCACAGACACAGTTTGGTAAGGGTCAAGGCACATCACATATCAAAAAACAAAACCTTTCCCAGAACCTACCTACAGTATCTAAGATCCAAGCCCTTTAATCTGGATGCTGCAACTACTACAGTAACCGTAATCAGCACAACAAATCCTTGCTACCAGTCCCAATGGAATTCATTGCTGTAAATAACAATGAGGTTTTTATTCGACCTGCTTGAGGATACAAACTTGTAAGCTATTATAATGCTGTGAATTATGTCATATTGGGGGCAGCTGAGAGCACTTGTGGATTTAATAGGAGCTACACACAAAAGCTACATGTGCACTCAGAATACCATGTCCTGAATATGGAAAGTAGGAAATGCCTCGTAAAATACTGTTGATGCTAATGTCTGCGTTACTTTGTATTTTTAAAATGATTACCTGTAAATTACACTTGAGACATGCCACTATACAAACATGGACAGTGCAAAACAAGCATATACTGTAACTACAATGGGGCCTGCAGTATAACAGTTCAACCTATATCACATTCTTATCACGTAGTGCTGTTTGAATGGCCACCACAGCTAACCCCCTACTGTCACTGTCTAACATATTTATTATTACCAAATGTTTGCACTGCATGCAGTGTCTGCATGAGTTATTTCACAGTACAGATGGTTGCCTCAGGATCTGTGATGTTGTAATCTACTGTGTGCTGATGTGCATGGATGTACATAGATGTAGTTTGACTGTAATAAGCATGTAGAGCAACATATAGGCCATTCACCAGGAGTTTACATGCTGAGCTTTTATAAATTGGATGTGGGGGACAAAACTCTGACATAAATAAAGAAAGGGTGCACTACATTGACTTTGTAATGCATTTGTAACGCATTATATTATGTCAGTGAAGTTTTGGACCACTAGTTTGGCTTATTCATTCAGGTTAACATAACTACCTAACCACAGTAATCAAATATTGTAGGCATGAAAAGCAGTGGTAGCCTTTAATTATTAATATGGGCAAGAACAAAAGTGGTCAGTTGCTCTTATCTGCACACCAAGGAGAACATTTTCAAAACCCCAAAATTGACGCCATATGCAAATGCCTGCTCTTAGTGATCTCTCCCACTCAATTTGTTGATGTTCTTTTTCAGACCCTAAAGGAACACTAGATTAAAAGCTACTATTCAGATGGGCACGTGCAGGCAGCTTTGTGATGTGTTGCCAAGTGTGTCAGACAGACCGACAAACAAACAAACAGACAGCTCATTACGATTCCACGACAGTGATTAGTTAAGTGTTTAACACCTCTTAGTTCCAATGCCTTTTTCTGTACTCACTGACTGCATATCAAACATCAAGAGAGAGGTGGAGACCAGTAGAGATAGATACTGAGAAAGAACATCACATTTCGGGGAATAAAAGTAAAGCCAAAGACTGAGGCAGAGGAAAAAGGGGGAGCTAATAAAAGTGAAAATGGATTAGAAAAGCTGAGGGGAGAAGTATGAAAGAGAATGAATGAGACAGTGGAAGTGAGACTCAGAAAGAGTGAGAAAGAAAGCAAGAACAGTTAAGAAGAAAATGCAGCAGAAGAGTACAATAAAATCACACAGGGAAAGAAGATTTGACCGACAGCAGCCACAGACAAGTACTGTGGAAATTCACTTGGTATTGTGATAAGAAATCAAATTACCAATATTCAACAGGTGCAAGAGCACATGTACACACATACACGCACCACGGATTTACAATACCAAATGTGACCACAGAACACGTAAAGCTCACCAAAGCAAGTAAAGATTAGCCAGAGCAGTGCAATACAGCTGAGATTTTGAACTTAAACGGTAACACTTAATAATAAACAGTTATAGCAGTGTACATCAATTCTGAAGAATTGTAGTGTTGTAATCATGATTAACTAAACATGACTTCTTAATTTCTTCATCACATCTGTGGCTCTTCAAATAAAGTGCTAACCTGGTCCATTTTTAACATTGATAAATCATTACTTATTAATCAATTTTAAGGATAGACCAGGTCAGCACTTTATTTGAAGGGCCACAAACATGAAGTTATGAGGAAGTAATGTTTAGTGAATCATGATTACAACACTACAATTCAATTTATTTAGCCTGTCACTTTAACTACAGATTTACCTATGAAGAAGACATGAACATTAATAAATCAGAAAACATGATTGAAATACCTTAATCGAGTCATTCATTAACATAGTTTTCCTGCATTAAGTCATGCATGAGATGCTATGAATTCTTGTACATTGCATGCATGAATTCATGATAATTCATGTACCATTATTATAAAGTGTTACCATTTAAACTTAGTAGTCATCTATTTAAACTAAGATATAATTTTGCTCTGATTGTGTGTATTTGTAGTCCTCCACATAGCAAGTAGATTATGATTAGTTTATAATTTTGCATGTCTGCAATTGCTAGTTTTATGTTACACATGTCCCACTAACGCCCTAGAAGAAAAACAAATGCCCGCAAAATGTGTTCCTTTTCTTTTAACCCTGTCACTACTCTTCTGTACGGTTGCTAACCAAAAACAAAATAATTTATTTGTAAAGGACCATTTTAAAAATAGTTTTGTGCATCAATGTTAGATTTTTTAAATGCATCTAAGAACTTATTTGTTTTCCACCCTTTGTAGATGAACCACCCAACTTCTTTCTGATATACATGAAGAGGGGGCCGTGTGAGTGTTAGCAGCGAAGGTGTGATATCATTAGAGATTGGAAATCTGTTATTACTTCAGCCCTGCACAGTAAAGATGTACGAGTTCTGCTGTGATAAATGAAGCCAGTGAAGCTTTCACAGGTTGAGACACAGGGGTTGAGTGTTATAACAAATGTGTTGTGTTATTACGTATGTGCACAACTTCTCAGCAGCCTTCGGTATATTGGTCAATTAATTTACATCTTGTCAAGTGGTAGTGTTGCTTACCCCTATAGCTTACTTGTAGACAAATTTTACAGTTTAAAAGGGTTAACAACGTTAACGTGAGAGGGTGGGTGAGGGGGGATTCAAAACCATGGCATCAAGGGACATGCATTCTCGTACTTGAGAGGCTGTAATACAACGCAGCTCACAGCCAACCATCTCCATGCTGTACTGTTCAATGAATCATTTAACATTGAATCAAGCAAGGCAAGACTATAAAAGGGAATGTTCCTTGGATTTAAAAGTGTCATATGTGTGTCAGTGTGCAGATTTTCTTGTGTGCACATGCACACCTGCTTTAGTGTGTGTGTGTGTGTGTGTGTGTGTGTGTGTGTGTGTGTACACACATTGTGAAACAAACGTGCCAATGCCATGCTTTGTGTTTTATAGTGCTGTGAATAGCAGCCTCCCCATGATTGGTTGTAGAGGAAATAATTCAGAGGACAGAGAGGCACTGCCAGCAAATCACTCATATACACACATACATACATGCAAATTTGCATTATATACACATAAATATGCACACTCACCCACGCTGTCATGTGCCTTTAAACCAAGAATGTGGTTCAGACGTGCTCACAAAGGAGCACTCCAAGATGCATGCAATTGAAGGCAGTATGCACGCTGCTTAATGCATGAACATGTTCACACTTGCACGCCTGAAATGCTCACGCAAATACAGTATATACAGAAAAATAAATGGTATGCTCATTCAGGGCACCCTCTGCCCTAGCGAGACAGCTCAGATTGCTAGAAGACTAAAACAGCATTTGTGTCGAACAAAAGACCATGAAAAAGATGGCTGTAAATATTCACTTTACAGCAAGAATGTAATAAGTACAGAATGAACAAACACCATACAAGGACACTTACACCCACATATTGACTCTGTGGTGAGAAAGGCAAGCCCTGCATACAATGTCATGTGACAAATACAAAATTAATTAATTGACAAAAATAAATGTGCAATAGAGGTGTGACGAGATTACATCCCACGAGATCTCATGATATTAAAACGTTGATGGTCGAGGTTAAAAGTTGTCTCGCGATATCAGTACACAAGTTCAGAATTCCATCGGTACTGCCAAGGAACAACTCACGTTAAATCAATCTGTGCCAAATTTTGGTACCTGAGCGCGCGTGGCCTTCTCTATCCTCTCTCCATGTTCCACAGAGAGCGGGGCTCGTCTCTGACACTCACATGTACAGTATACACACGCAGGAGGTGTGGTGCAGACAGAGCGAAAGTTTTACGTTGCCTCTCCAGTTTGTTCAAGTCACAGAGAGTCACGGCAATGCCGGTAAAGCAGACAGAAGTGTGGTTACAGTTTTCAAAACTTCACGCAGACAGCATTCGCTGCCAATATACTATAATGGCAAGATTGCCGTGCAGTTAATGTTACACTTCCGAGACCGACAGGCACCACAGTATTCTCTATGCCCTGGTGACTGACTGACACAAGACAAAAGCGTTCATATGCTCTGGTGACAGACTGAGGTTGTAGGGCAACGCAACTTTATTTCTATAGCACCTTTTAGGACCCAGGCAATTTAAAGTGCTTTAAATAAAACATTAAAGAGCAATTAAAAACGGTCATGAAAATAAACATGCTATAACAGAATAAGATACAAATACAAGAATAAAAGTTACAGTGTAAGAAATTAATACTTTCTTGATTAATAGGTTGTAGGCACGTGTTTGGGAGGAGAGAGTTATTAGGTCTGAAGAGGTCTGTTATAGAGGACAGAAGTCATTTGCGTTTGTGGCAAAACCTTTCACAGTGCACAATTTTTCATTTTGTGACTTTCAATTGAATACATTTCTATTTTTCCAGTCATATTTCATCATTTAAGTTTTCTTTAAAATAGTGTTAATATCTTGTCTTGTCTCATGGGTGGAGCGTCTCGTCGCACCCCTAATGTACATACAGTACATGCCATTGCAATGTACATGCCATTGCAATGTACACACGCAAAAACGCATAAAATGGACAGTCATGCTAGTCCTTACTCCTTTCCAAGAAAATTCTACTTTTTTTTTACATTTAAGATTACATAGATCTTATACACACTGAGCATTCTTCCAGAATGAGACTCACTGCATACAAACTGTATTCTTCAATGTTTGTTCAACATATTTGTATTTTGCTCAGCTCTAAATCATGATTGCCAAATAGTGTAATCAGTTTGAGGCAGTAGGATTAGCTAGAGAGCTGTGCGTAGTTTTGAAATAATCTTAAATACAGATCACCATGCATGTATGTCTCATATAGTATGCAACCATAGTATATTTTAAGCAGCTGCAAAATTCACCAAGTCTGGAACATATGGGAGGCATTTATTGATTCATTATGGGTTTTATCAGTTACATTACCCAGAAACCTCAGGAAACCAGTGTCCTAAAAGAGGCCTCTAGTGCTCTGGTGGCTACTGTTGTATGTTGTAAGAAGAGAAAACTTCCAGCCACTGCATGGCCTCTATAACCAGCTAGCATTTCTGTCCTCAAACAAAACATTAACCAAACAATTTGAAAATGTCTTCATTTAAAACAGAATCTTAGCCAAAGAGACAGAGTGAGTGAGTGAGTGAGTGAGTGAGTGAGTGAGTGAGTGTGACCTATATGCATGCTCCTGCTCACAGAAGCCGTTTAAGTCAATCTCCACAAAAAGCATGCAGACACTCTTTCTGGTGAACACCAAAGGTTTTTGTCTTCAGATGACATTAAGCGTGTGTGACTCTGCGCGTGTGACTCTGCGTGTGGTGACCGGATAAACACAAATGCACAATACAATCATCCGGGAACAAGGTCCTATGTTGTCCAAGTCCTTCCCAGGCCATCTGGGGTCTCATTTATAAAACTGTGCGTAGGATCCTTACTAAAAGTGTACGTACGCCCAAAAGCCAAATATGGCGCACATCTACAAGCAATGTTGCCTTTATAAATCACAGACTACCTACAAGTGTGCGTACGTGAATCAGCCTCTTATCCCGCCTTGTACACGCCCATTTTTAAACCATAAATAGTTAATGCAAAGCACCTCATGAACACTGATCAGTATGTTAATGGCCCTGGCAGTTGTTCTAACGTCATGCCGAATCATGCTGAATCATGCCAAATCATGACGACTGGCGGGGAAAAAGCAAAAAACTTCTCAGAAGCTTGTGAATTGCTGCAAATTGAATTATAAATTCAGCCTGTTCTCGCACAGTGTAGGGAAACCTGATGTATAGACTAGCTATATTAATAATACCTTCCAAAACAGCAGGCATAACGGCACTCGGGGACCGCTTCGATATACCAGACCTATATGATAAGATTTATCAGAACTATATATTGTATGTTATCCAAACAAGCCTTAGTGATAAAGTTGAATATTATATATAATATTTATATGAAACACTTAGCTGTCTGACATTTACCACTGGAAACGGAAAAGGACCTGTATTTGGACCGGGATGGACCGGGATGGCACGGTTCCGGCGCGTTGCCCTCTCTACTGGACCCAATTCAGTACATAGACCCAAGAGCACAGCTTTAGGGAATTTAAATCGGCATATTAGCCAGTCATCGTCATGGTCCCTGAAGTCTCTTTCTCTCCTGATTCTTCCATTGGGGGTTAGTCCTCCTGCAGTGCCAACATGCAGCATTACACACAGGTTCACCGCAGTATTTATACGTTTACAACATATTGTGATTGTTAACAACTTGCCAAAATCACAGCATCAACTAGTGGTATCTCCAACCCAGAGATACAATTTGAAGACTAAAGTCAAATAGGCAAACAGACTTTTCTTCATGCAGGTTTTGTTATGAACAGTATTAAAGTTAGGACCGATAATGAGGACATTAGTGTAAAGCTGTATTTCCAGACTTTGACATTTGATGATATATGCACAGTATTAAAAGACAGATATTTAGTTATTTACACTGTGTTCTGCAGTTATCTAATGCTAGGGTATTTAATGCTATCCTGTATTCCATGCAGTCGGGCAATCTCCCCCTAATGCAATCCGTAGCAGACAATGGGACTGTGAGACAGCGCAGATTAAACATTAATAACAAATTTTTATTAAAGATTTGAGTTGAATTTTACAAGGTGTTTATGGAACAAGTATCTCAGTACTCCGTACAAGCGCAAATAGCACTGCTGGATTTAATCTTCATGGTAATGTGGATAATATGGAGTGAAAAAATGTGCATGAGGCATCAATACTTGAACATATTACAAGTAATCGTTATTCCCACATTTACACTCACCTAAAGGATTATTGGGAACACCTGTTAAATTTCACGTTAATGAAATTATCTAATCAACCAATCACATGGCAACTGCGTCAATGCATTTAGGGGTGTGGTCCTGGTCTAGACAATCTCCTGAATTCCAAACTGAATGTCAGAATGGGAAAGAAAGGTGATCTAAGAAACTTTGAGCATGGCATGGTTGTTGGTGCCAGATGGTCTGGTCTGAGTATTTCACAATCTGCTCAGTTACTGGGATTTTCACTCAAAACCATTTCTAGGGTTTACAAAGTATGGTCTGAAAAAGGAAAAACATCCTGTATGCTGCAGTCCTGGGGGGGCGAAAATGCCTTGTTGGTGCTAGGTCAGAGGGCAGAGGAGAATGGGCCGAGTGATTCAAGCTGATAGAAGATCAACTTTGACTCAAATAGGTAACCACTCGTTACAACCGAGGTATGCAGCAAAGCATTTTTGAAGTCACATCACGAACAACCTTGAGGCGGATGGGCTACACCAGCAGAAGACCCCACCGGGTACCACCCATCTCCACTAAAAATAGGAAAATGAGGCTACAATTTGCAAGAGCACACCAAAATTGGACAGTTGAAAACTGCAAAAAATGTTGCCTGGTCTGATGAGTCTCGATTTCTGTTGAGATATTCAGATGGTAGAGTCAGAATTTGGTGTAAACAGAATGAGAACATGGATCCGTCATGCCTTGTTACCACTGGGCAGGCTGGTGGTGTTGGTGGTGTAGTGGTGTGGGGGATCCCTTTCGCCTTCAGAACTGCCTTAATTCTTTGTGTCATTGATTCAACAAGGTGCTGGAAGCATTCTTTAGAAATGTTTGGTCCATATTGATAGACCGTATTCGTATGGTGTTCCTAATAATCCTTTAGGTGAGTGTACTTTCTGCAGTCTGACTTCAGTTCACCACCTCACCATCACCAATTCCCACTGTCTCCAAAATGTGCGTATGCATGGGTCAGAGTTTGCGTGGAGGACCGCACATTCTCCCGTCAAGTTTGTTTTTTATAAATCACAACCTTTGCGTGAGAAGGGTACAAGCGGCTGAAATGGGTTTCCTCAGGAGGGTGGCTGGCGTCTCCCTTAGAGATAGGGTGAGAAGCTCACTCATCCGTGAGGAGCTCGGAGTAGAGCCGCTGCTCCTTTGCGTCGAAAGGAGCCAGTTGAGGTGGTTCGGGCATCTGGTAAGGATGCCCCCTGGGCGCCTCCCTAGGGAGGTGTTCCAGGCACTCCCACTTGGAAGAGGCCTCGGGGAAGACCCAGGACTAGGTGGAGGGATTATATCTCCAACCTGGCCTGGGAACGCCGGATCCCCAGTCGGAGCTGGTTAATGTTGCTCGGGAAAGGGAAGTTTGGGGTCCCCTGCTGGAGCTGCTCCCCCCGCGACCCGACACCGGATAAGCGGACGAATGGATGGATGGATGGATGGATGGAACCTTTGCGTGAGAAGTGGCGTATGCACATTTTCAGCCCCGTTTTGTGCGTACGCCACGTTTATAAATGAGACCCCTGGTCTGTTCCACCTGCATCACTGACTGCTGCAGTGAGATGAAGCACCTTCGGCGGGGCAGGGCTGTCTGTCCTCACCTGCATCTGCAGTCAACCTCAGACAAGCAATCATACTTCTCACAGCTTCCTGTCAGTCCATCTCACCCTCAGAAACACACACACATCCCCTATTTCTATCCGTCTCTGTGGCCTGGTTAAGGGTTCTGCCTCAGTGACCAGGTACAGACGTCAGAGCTTCTGCCTGTCTCTTTCCTTCCCAAGAGGATGCACAACAGTGTCAAATATCACACAAACCACAAACAAGAGATACGGTTTGCACCTTTGTGAATCATATTCACACACATGCGCACACACACACAAACAAAATGCCAGTGTTTAGGCACACAGAAACCTGAGGTGCTAAATCTTCCCATTCAAAGATAGCATGGGCCAGCACATCTGTCAACACTCATAGATCCATAACTCAAAAGATGTGAAGCATTTAATACACACCGCCTAGCCACCACCCTTCTGAAGCGGTGCATAACTGCAGATTATAATACGCGTGCACGCACAAACAAAAGTTGATAGTTCAGAAGAGGAAGCGGAGTGTTGACAGCTGTGAAACTCGTAGACAAAACCAGGCAGGAACAGCCATTCACACACACTGAGATGTTTAGAAATCCTTCTCCATGGAAAAGACCGGAATAGCACCAAAGTGAAAGAAAAACCAGGCTATGCCAGGACAAATCTCCCTCTCTGTCTTTCTCACCCTTATTTCCTCACACCACAAATAATGGAAACCTCTCATTGGCAACAGCTGAGGTGGCAAAAGCTTTGGGGGTGGCAATAGCTCAGTCAGTAGGGAGTGGAACTGGAGGGTTGCTGGTTCAAGTCCCCATACGTATGGTGGTGGAATAGTAGCTGGAGAGGTGCCAGTTCACCTCCTGAGCACTGGTAATGTGCTCTTGAGCAAGGCACTGAACCCCCAACTGATCACTCTGACATCTCTCCATTAGTGCATGTATAGGTACTGAGCATGTGTGTAATGTGTATAAGAATAACAAAAGAGTAAAAACATTGTAATTTCCCTTGCGGGATTAATAAAGTATAAATTATTATTATTGTCTTTCAACTCTTCAAATCCTTTTTTCCCCTTACCACTGTTAAGTGACAGAGCCCCCCCACACACACACACACGCAGTAAAGATCCAATAATCTCTCTAACCATCCCTCATTCCCTTCCTCATCACCTTGACTGAATTGGGTGTCCAAAGGATAACACAACTTGTTTTCTCTCTGTCCCTTTCAACTAAATGACACAGGTCTCCCAGACAGTAGCTTACTTTGTCCACAACAGGACACTGAGAATTTAACTACAAAGAATAAAATGTTTCACAAAACAATGAAAGCACTATATGACTGTCGAACATATTTCTATTCATATTATATATACAGTACATATTTCAATTGTGTGTTGACAGACAAACTGTAAATACATCAGAGGGAAACCATTAAAAAATGTCTACTCTAAATAACATCAAAACAACAACAAAATGTCATCTAATGTCAGGAGATGTCATTTGGGTTTCCATAGAAGTTGTGGGTCAAAATGTGTATGCTGAACAACAGATCTCAGTAGACCTCAGTAATTAGTTTGATGTCCACATGCACACTGTATATGCACCACTGTCATGCTTACTGCAGGGCATGAAGCCTTAAATGTTTAAGTGTCTAATTTGTCTATAACCACGGAGATGACAAGGTCTATTGGATCAAATCCCTCCAGAATCTGATTTTCTGGGTTTTCTGCTACACTCAGTATCACTCTCTGTATTCCTACATTGTCACAGCAAGGAAGTACTGTACTTGAGAAGTGCTTCAAAGGTGCTATTAAAAATGTGTTGATAGGAATAGATCTTATTTATTAATAATTTAACAAAATTCTTGGCTAGACTTTAGTAAAAACGCTTGCAAAATGGTAAAAACTCAGAAATGACTTATTTCCATATATGAAGTAGGGTTGGGCCAATGGCTGACCACTGAGCCCAACACAGTGATTTTAAAAGGCATTTGAAATGTGTGAACTATGAATGATATTAATCTGTAGGCTCAGAACAAGCATTAAACTCATAAGTACAGCCAGGACAGCTCTGATGTACTCTCAGTGATTGCTATCAGAATAGTGCATGACTGTGAGTGAGTGAAAGGTGTGCCAATGTACAATACGTGATTTGAACCAGGCTCATTTACTAGAGTCATTCCCTCGCCTGTGATGCATGGTGAGCCAGAGGATGCACTCTGACACACTGCATGGCTAAAAACCGCAGGACTTAATCTGGGTGCATAAATCACAGTGACTTTCTGAGTGTAACTAATCAGGAATACACCCCAACCATGCATACTTCCACACTCACTCTCTCTCTACCACACACGTGCAGAATCCAGAAGAACTGCCCTCATAAAGCAGAGACCCATTGCCATGCAGCCCACGATGCAGTGAGGGCCAAGAGGCAAGCAGACTCCCCCCCCCCCTTCCTTCTGCATGCTGATCATTAGAAAGAGAGAGAGCAAGAGAGATGGACGAGGTAGTGGTGCCAGCTCCTCAGCAGCTCAATCACATTTAATGCCTGGTCAGTGCAAGATGAAAACGTCTGCCGGTCACTGCTGTTAATATCACAGAAATAAAGGCAACACTGATAGCATGGCACAGGTTTTTAGTATAGACAGCTATAAATGGTGGATAAAGAGAGCACAAAGTCCACCTTCTCTCCCCTTCTTGCCCCTGCTTTCTCTGTCTTTTACTTTTCAACTTCCATCTTTTCTCCCTTTGATATATGTAAATCTCCCTTTGCCTGTCTCTCTCTTTCTCTCATTCCATCTTTAGCAGCAAAAAAGAGATTAAACAGGGATTACTTTTGACATGTCAATGTGATGTGCCTGCCGGGTATAGTATTTTTTTCTTCCTAAGTCAATATGATGCGTGCACACACTGACAGGTCAGCATTGTCTTAAGGGGTATAAATTCTCTTCTTCTAAATTCTGACGTGCGGATACTAGTGTGGCTTCTTTTTCCTTGAAACAATACCACCATGATAGCGAATCAAAACTAATTTCTGCACTTGTTTCCACTGTATCCTTACACTGGTTTATCTGCTTTTTCCAAGGTCTGCTGAAGAAGTGAGGATAATGAGGGATGAGTGAGGGATGGAGTGTGAGAAAGAGGCAGAATGAGAAAAGAGAAGTATTGCTTTTGGGGTGATAACCCTTTATTGTGATTCAAAGTACTTGGCTAGCCAGGAAATGAACTATTGATTAGAAAAAGGGAGTGTGTGTGTGTGGGGTGGGGGGTGGGGGGGGGGGGGGGAAGAGAACAAACAATGACTGAAATCCCACCAACCAACCGCCCACACTGATCCTTGCCCTCTTACACACAAACACACGAACACTTACATGCACATATGCTTGTTTATGGGGGGAAGCTACCCATAACACACTGCTTACATGAAGTTGTAACTAAGCAGGAATAAATTCAGCCAACCAATAAACTACACCCTGCTTTCACTGTCTATTCTCCTAATTGGAAACCACTCACTGGCCTGGTTTGCACAGGGTCAAGGAGGAATAGCTGGGTTTCTCATTATCCATGTCACTAAATTTGCTCCTCAAACATAGATCTAGGATTTGTTTGGATTATGTGGCAAATTTAAGGGTGATTTGAGAGTGGTCATTCTGTAAATCCCATGTCTGTACAGCTTAATGTTACCCACTGCTTGTTCTAATACAGTGCACTTCAATATATCTATCCATCTTTATGTGTACCTTTTTCTTTGTATATAAGTATAGACAGATAAAAACTCTGAATACTATCAAAGAGTTTTATCTATTTACTACTGTTGTTGTTTAGCACAATTGGCACAATTAGTTGCTTACAATTATGCTGCTGCAGACTTACAGCCGAGCCTAATATAAACATATGAAAAAAGTATTCTAGCTTAGTCTGTAATAAATGTATCTAATGTAGCCAGGATCACCAGTCAGGTAGTCTATATCCTTGATGTTCCACTTCCAGGATTGCTCCGCCGGATTTTCCTCATTTAGGCCGGATATCCGTTGCCTTGGGCTTTCTTTGTGTTGGCAATTTAAACTCTGGTCGATTTATGAGGACAATTGTTAACCTTTTCTCAGATCTCTGCAGGGTAAATCCAGACAGCTAGCTAGACTATCTGTCCAATCGGGGTTTTCTGTTGCGTAACTAAAACAACATTTAAACGTACACATTAGGCTTTGACTCCGAACTTTGTTATTTCAATATTATTCGAATATTTTAAAAAAAACGACCGAATATTAGGCAGCCTTTAATATTTGAACCTGTTATGGGCATTAATTTTGGTAAATGGGTTTGCTTGTAAACATTTTCAATTCAGATTCCGAGGTCTACATGTCGCAGCGACGCACTTCGCTCAGCCGCGGCATGCATGTAGAACATGTGGCTGCTGCTGTGACCAAACTCCATTCACAGAGTGATCTAACCAGTGGATTATACGGCCACCCCTGTAGGGCCAGCTCCACAGCCTACAACCTTGTATGTTGGAAGAGGCTTCTGCACACATGTGACTTTACTAACCCCATCAGCCTTCCTACTGTACTGCACTAAAGTTTCTGTATAACCCGATATGATTATCTTAAAACAAAACTCCATGACAACTGGAAAGTCAGTTAAACTACTGTTAAGTGACAAACATCATCTGAGAGGTTTGGTTTCCCAGACGTTTCAACCTGCATTTTCCATGGTATTCAAATTACATAATACACTATGTACTTGACCTGTGTAAATCTTAATCATTTGGCCATGCTACTGTTGTAAATGTGATATGAAGTATCAGCTTGGTCTACAGCCCAGAGAAGACCTCATACTGATCCAGCTCTTGGCAATTGTGTTGAGGTAGCCACTAAATTGGCCTGCTCTGTAAATCAGCTGGCCAGGGCCTAAATGGAACAGGCCAGTCCTTTCCGCCCTGGCAGCATAATGCAGTGGTTTAGATTTAAGGCTTAAAATGTGTAACATGTATGTTTGAGTGTGGATATATGGGTCTGTTAAAATATGGATGTGATCTTGGCCATGTACATAATGCGGTCAAAAGACAGTTCAACATGGACAGGTGCTTATCTTTCTGCTGTGTGTGTGTGTGTGTGTGTGTGTGTGTGAGAGAGTGATTCACTCATGCACCAACACACTGCTCTCTGGTCTATCGCCCATTGGAGGCCACCAAGCTGTGCAACGATTATGTGTGCCCACCACCACCTCCCGTCCTCATCTCATCCTGCAGGACATGCTCTCCAGCGTCATCTCTCTGTCCTCTCTCTCACTACCCACCTATAGCGGGAGGCGCTGCTACATCGCCTGAAAGAATACGCACCCTGATGTCGAAATCACACTCAACACAACAGTGCCACACTTAGCCAGTGGTGGTGGAAGGCGGAAAAAACGTTAAAACGTTTTTTTTCCCCTGGCACTGCAGTAGCTCACGATGGAAGGTAATGCCATTGTGCTTCATGAAAACCTATACGTTGAAAATGTGCTGCCATCCTGGGTAATCCCTCTGCCATGCAGGGCAACATCACGCCATCCTAAACCACCTGTTTTTCGCGCATCATGTGCGCACACAGCCGTTAGTAGGCTGTTATATATTAAATCCAACGTTGCACGCCCGTCTTTCTTGATCAATCTATATTGCCAGTAATGGTATTAATCACAGGAAAGTAACGACTTTAAAGCCATTCTGAGATACTAGTTTACATATCCAATTGATGCTCAATGAATACACCCAACTCAAATGAAAACTTCATTTGAACGATGCCCATGATGGCGCAAAACAGACCGTTATTTCACCAGTAATCTAAAGAAGTGGATGTGCCAAAAATACAGCTTGAACCCAATTTCAAGTATGGTATCAACATTGTAAATGCAATAATCGAAATTAATAGAAAAAGCCCACTAAATACCACAGGGCTCAAATACATCGCCAGCAATGCTGTGATTTAAACAGCGCAGCGCATATCAAGGATAAATCCTTCAACCAGTTTCCTGAGAGACGCACAGAGAGCCTTATTGTGGCCGCGAATTAGAGGAGAACAAGCGCAGCAGTAACTCACCGATGTGGATGATTGAATCCGAGAGCGCCGACTTCCACTCCTGGCTCCAAAAAACGGCAACGAGTAACACAGCCGAGATAACTTTCATGTTGTCCAGAATTATTTCCTCCCCAAAACAAGAGAAAACCACAGCTCTCTGAGTGAGAGGGAACAGAGTTAAAATCCCAGGAACCGAAGCTTCTTTTTTTTTTTTTTTTTTAGTCCATCTGTACGGTTTTCAAGGAAATTCCCTGTAATCTCTTCCTTGATATTATTCTCTTCCTTGATATTATTCTCTTGACGTTAGAATGTGATGCTTGTCTGTAGAGGAAAATAAGTAGAGATTCCCGGGTAGTCACAGACTGGCACCCTGTTGAAATTCCTCCCAACATTAAATCATATTCTGGGCGAGCGGAGAGACGCTGAGCCGCAGAGAAAACTAACCGCATCCAAACGACGCCGCGTTAAAGCGAGCTGAGGGGGCTGGAGGACTTCAAAGGAAAGAAAAGCCGTAACCATTCGATAACGTGAGAGATAACCTAGTTATCTTGAAAAGCAGGTCCTGTTATAATGACCCGTGATTCCCAGCCGTTTAGTCCTGGCAACGCAGTTTCCCCCCTGCACCAATCACCAAACCACCAGCAGCAGCAGTCTCAACGGACCAAGCCAACGGCCAAAACTTCCATTTTGCCCAGGGGCTTTTTATTTTTCCTTCACTTGGCACCTGTTTTAATATCACCAACGCCAGGACACACAGACGAACCCAGCGAGTTTTGTTGGGTGGGAAAGAAATGCCATATGATGAAAAGCCTTGTCACATGGCATTACCACGGAGAGGTACCATATTCCGAAAATTGTCTCTAGTTTCCTGTAGAGATTAGAGAGAGACCGGCATGGAGAGGGCTCTTACACATACAATGAGAGAGAGCTCCGAAGCCACTCTTCTGTTCTGCGTCAGGGAGGGGGAAATGCGCTACGTTGTCAGGAGAAAAATTAACCGAGGATGCGCGCAACGACACTCCGCGGTCCGCACTCCATATGCGGTTACTCGCGTCAGCCCCAGCACGCACGGTAGCTGGTGAAGAGGAGGTATGCCGCGTCCGTGTGGGAGGGAGGGGGGGGGGAAGAGAGAGAGAGAGAGAGAGAGAGAGAGAGAGAGAGAGAGAGAGAGAGAGAGAGAGAGAGCAACTATGAGCAGCAGCAGTTGCCAGTCGGGGCGTGCATCTACTGTCTGGAATTACCTTGGAGAGAGAGACTAGATGTGCCTATCATGGCGGACAGGGGGTGCAGAGGGGTGCCTAACAGAGAGACAGACCAGACACATGAAGAGAGGGATCACCTGCCAACTTTAGCTCTGCCATGGGCACCTCAAGCGGCCATCCATCCGATATCTACCTCTCAGTTCAACAAGAGCTAGTGGTGGGTGTATCACTGTAATGTTTAGGGTTATCTGGGTCATCAATTGAGCACTAATTTAAATTTTGTACATTAGCTACTTAAGTCCACCAAGACAACTGCTGTTGTGTGGTTTGGGGAGAGTCATGTAATGTATCAGTATCACTCTGATTAATTCTATTGTTCAAATATTTGGACAGGATGCTTTCATTTTTCATACCTTTCCTTGAATCGGTTCATCATATGACCATTCCCCTCTCACTCCTGTACACATTTATTTTCTTTCCCTGCAACTACCCTCCCATCCTTCTGTCCATCTATTCTATCTACACCACCCACTATCATCAATTTATCAATCCCTGCTTCCCTGAAGGACTGCAGTCCCCCATGGTTCCTCTTAATCTGCCCTGGATTTTGGATTAGGGATTAGGATTGTTGGGAGCCTCAGGCTACCATTGGATTGACTGTTTTGTACGCATTCAAGGAATGAGAGATTAAACTGACAGTGATACTGATGCTGTGAAAGCTGCTCTCACTTCTTCTATTTGACACTATTGATTTATTATTAAATGTTTATATAACCACTCACGTTGAAGGGGAACATCACTTGTTTGGAGAGTGATCTGAAAATACAGAGATAAGAAGAAGCAATGGGAACGTAAACAACAAAAGTTGGAAGATAAAATACTCCAATATCCAATGTTTGTGCTTGCATCATAATGAAATACAAAATGTGTTCAGCATATCAGTGATATTGTAGAAATGATTGACTGAGGCAAAGTATGCTATCTATTTTTCACTTTATACAGACTGAAGAGGTTTTTGGTTCTTGGATCTATTTAAAAGAAAACAAACAAGTGAAATATTTGTGTCTTTGTGGTCACCCTGATTTGATTTACACCTTAACCCATTCAGAGCAGGACCTGTCTAGACCTTTTATTATATAGATGAGTTCTACAACTTTTAGTCACAGTATGAACACAAATGCACACACTCCTTGATTTACGCCACACTAGGACATCCATACAGAAAATTACAAATAAATCATTGTGCAATCACAAATTTTAATTCACTTCTGGCAAGACTATAACTTTAGAAATAAAAGATTTTTGTTTGCGTAATTTTATATGTCTAATTCATTGGGTTTAAACTTTTATTAAATGTATCAGAGTTGTGTGATGATATAATCAGGAAAAGTAAAAAGAAAAAAAAAATTAAAAGGGTTATTCGGTTCATTGTGAAGCCTCCAGTTAGTAAGACCTTGGACTTAAAGATGCCCTGGCACACAAAACCGTTTTTTTACTTGCATTTTTGGAAATATGTTAGGTCCATATGAGTTTGTCATGAATGTGAAAATTAAATGCTACCTCCTCTCTCAGCTCTAGCCACTGAGAATAAATAAGCGGAGAAATCAGGCCAATTACAAAAGCTGGTCAGTCTGACGTGGTGTTAACTGAGCTCATTACTATTCATGAGCTTGCCCAGTTGCGCTGGGTAAAGGATGCCGATAGCCAGGCTCTCATTGGCTAGCTGTTAGCCAATCAGAGTCAAGCAGCTTAGCTCCTTGAATATTAATGAGAACTGGCACAAATCAAGCTGAGTCTTCCTGCAGGCTTTCTATACCATGCTAGAATGGCTTGAAACAAGGTAACCAAGACACTGTAACAAAAAAATGTTAGAGTCCATGGTAGAACTTCAGACATTACCACAAAGTAATGAAATACGTGTGGCAGGGCACCTTTAAAGGTGCAATATGTAACACTGACAGCTAGCATTTAAAATAGTTACTGCAGCAAAATACTGGAGAGAGTCGTCTCCCCCGCCCCCTCCTCCCCAGACTCGAAGTTCACGGAGGTTGCCAGGCTGAGACCGCAGCATCCACAACAATGTTGCTAGATGCTTGTCTCACACAGCCAGACATTACTTCACAGCACAGTGGAGTAGTTAACATTAGATGCTGGCTATATTGACAGTCATAAAAGTCTGTGCTCATGCAGAGCTCTGTACCCAACTGACAGACACTTTTTTGGCTTAGAATTACAGTAGGAACCTCTAAAACCCCACAACCTCGCCGTCCTCTCCACACACCAGACAGACACACTTCCTCGGCTTAGAATTACCATAGGAACCGCTAAAAATACCACTACCTTGCAGTCCTTTTCCACCTGACTGAAATACACATTTTTGTCTTAGAATTACGCAACAATCACTAAACACACTGCAAACTCTTGGTCCTCTCTTCCCGATTTCGTCCTCCGGTAACATTAGCTAATGTTAGCAGTTATGGCGCATTAGCATGGCGGCATTAGCCAGGACCAGTCAGGATGACTTTACTGGCTGTGTCTTAATTGTTTTTGCGAGTAACCAACTCGAGTACTATACAATTCAATGTGAGTACATGAAATGACATAAAATGCCCATCCCTTGTAGCCGTGATAAATTAGCCTGAAGCTATTGCTTACTTGTTCAGGAGGAAATTAGCCAACTCTGTGTCCTTTTGGGCTCTAAGCTGTCTCCATCTTTCAAATACATCTCCAATATTTACCCAGACGGGTTTGTTACGTCTCTGGTCATGCAACGGTTAGAAACATGGCAGGGTTTTAGGTTGGGCAGAATCTATCTCAGTTGAGCTTGTTCATTTGTTTGCTGATTCCATGGCTGTACTACAGCTGTAGTGCGCTGGGTTTATGTTTTTCCAGGTATATCTGGCAACCCGGCCTGGCTGTCAAACTGGGCACTTGATAACACCACAACAGGCCAAAACACAAACAGAAATTCCGTCACGGAATGGAAATTTCAAAAGGAGAAAATACTGGCATTAGCATTGTTGTCAGAAATAACAATGTCATTTTTGCATTTAATACAGTAAATATATTACATATTGCACCTTTAATGCTTAAATGACTAACCTATTGGAAAATGAGTGCTGCTGAGCAAAGAGACTGAGAAAGTGTAACCTTGAAAAGCATCCCTGCACAACACAGATACACATGTATTTCTGGAAATCATCTTTTTGAAATAGGGACATCTTGCACCAAATGGGCAGTGGACACTCAGACCTCCATATCTACCCCGTGTGTTGGATGAAGATTGATCCTTCACTGTAATCCCTCTATCAGTGGTGTGCTGGGAGCTGAGGACGGTGTGGATACTGACAAGTAGCAGTGTATGCTGTGACCCCGCAATAACTTGTAGTATCTGGCACTGGTAAATAGAATAAATAATGTACATATGGGGGTGTTATTGCTTGAAATGGTCAAATTTAACTTTTTATGGTCCCAAAAACCTTAAAAAATACTGACAAATGGGAAAAAAATATTTAGTGATTTTTACATTATAGCAACAGTATAGTACTGTATATGCTAATACCCTTGATTATTTACACTACCTTACATTACCTTCTTCCGGACTGCCATTTTACTTTCACAGAAATAATCTTTTGAGAATAAGATCTCCCTATAGCACTAATCCTTGGAAATGGGTAATACAAGTTTCACACTTTGTTAATGCCTTAATGTTTTACTTTACCTTTTTCACTGTCTAATGTAGTCTCTTCCCTGGGGATCCATTGTCACCACCAGCAGTAAGTTTTTCTTAGCACTCGCTGTTAAAACTGTAAACAAAATTAAAACGGCAAAATTGTCTTTGTAAAAAGTAGGGCCATGGACAGAGAAGGAAATTGGGCTACTCTAAGTCACACAAACACACAGTAAGTGCATATAGCACATACCCATTATCAAAAGGATAAAGTGTCCCATAGGTCTAGTTATGTCTGTAATGCAACATTACCCACTAGGCTGTGTGTCGATAATGTGACATCCTTGTTGATTAAAACTATACTGTTAATTGAAAGATATGTGTAATAAAGTAAAAGCTCCTGTGACTTGAGAAAGACAAAGGGAAGATGACAATGACAGAGGTGAAGATGACAGTATGTGCGATAAGTTTACAGAAGTAATGAATAAACAGAAAAAAAAGCCACCTGAAATTAAGTGTCACCTGAAATGGATGGATTTCTGAGTACATTTACTATACTTAAGGAAGTTTTTAAATACAGGACATGAACATTGTAGAATTGCTACTTTTGACAACGTAAGTGTAAAAAATAGGATCACATAATAGGATCACATGACCCTGGGATCTGCAAGAAATAAGTCATTCACTACTAATAGCAACCATTTTCCCAAGTGGATGAAACACAGAAAAGTGCCATAGATCATCTTAGTTTTATTACGGATCAGTTATGTTTACTATCCACTTCAATATAAAGCTTCCCAATCCCCGATGTAAAATGAATCCACCTTGTAAGAATGAAACTGTTCCAGATGATAGCATGTATGTTAAAAGGTCTAATAGGTCGGTCCAGACATGTGGAAAACAATAAAAAAAAAGGGGTTAACTAGTTACAGCACTGTCGACTGAACATAATTCATTGTTTGTATCAGGCCTTTTTTCAAACACATTGCAAAAAGCAATTCTTCAATTTATGCATAGGATTTTTCTTTTTAGTAAAGGACAGAAAAGTGCCTGGATTCTTTTTATTTGACACAAATATTGACCCAAATTCACTCAAATACTGAATGAGTTTTCATATGCCATCGGAGTAGTAGGTTACACTAAGTTAGGAAGCTTTTTAGGATGCTAGAAACTTGTAAGTCCAGCATAAGTACATTATCACTAACCTAACTTTAACTAACCAATTTTAGAGTAGGTTGTCAAAACTATGTTTTATTACAAAGAAAAAATAAAGTTGTAAAAATATAAGTGCTCATATTATGCTTTTTGGCTTTTTTCCCCCCTTTCCTTTATTGTGTTATACATCTTTTTTGTGCATGTTATAGGTTTACAAAGTGAAAAGCCCAAAGTCCACCCCAAAGGGACTTACCATCTCCAACAGAAAACACTGTTCACAAACTGCTCCAAACAGCTCTATTGTAGTCCAGCCTTTACTTCCGTGACGAACGTGCGTCACTTTGTAACATGTTATAATGCTCGCCTAGTTGCTAGCGTCACACGCCCTAATACTCTTCTGACTGGCTTGTAGTGCTTACCTAGCTACTGTGCATGTGCGACTCCCAACAAAGATGGGATAAAAGTGTGATGCCTCACTCTGTAGCTAAAACAGTGCTCAAAACACAGGGTGAAAAGAGGAGTTGCAGCAAAATTGTACAACAAAATATTGTGTTTTTTTAAAATTAAACCATGAAAACCTATTCTGATATAACCTCTCAATACAATTATTAACCTGAAATTTAGCATAATATAAGCACTTTAATAAATATAAGATGTGATCAAAACATGCCATGGCATGCTTGGTATCGCTAAAAACTAGAAAGTCTGAGCTTTAAAATGACACCAGGAACGCACCTGAAAGGAAACAAGTGATTGCTATTTACTTGGGAAACGAGCAGTCAAATTCACATTTTACAGTCAGTATGGAGACTTTGTAACAAACAAGAAGTCTATAAGCAACAGGCAAACAAAATACAAACATTTAGTTAAATTACAGCTACGTTAAAGGTGGTTAGAGGACGTTTCATGCTTTTGTCTATGTGTGTCAGTGTGCTGAATCTGCCTAGGTGCGAGGTAGCAGTGAAATCGTGGAGCGGAGTTTCATTGATTTGGGCATTTTCTCAATAAGCAAAGGAATGGATTTGATAATGAAGCACTGACCCAGCCTCTGAAAAGAGCATCAAGTGGATAGACCGATGCACTAATTTCCGACATGGTAACAGTGGAGGGGTCTAAACTAATACATTTAAAAAGTGAGTGGAATGGCTCTGGCACCCATGTAGTAAGCTCCTCCTTTGTTCTTAAATAGGTGCTGCCCTTTATTTGTGGAAGCTGGTAGACGAGTCACCTTGGAGGTGTTTAAGGCTGTGTCAGTGTACAGTAAGTGAGATTTTATCTTGGTGCTATGGAGAATATACTTAAAAGCTTTTGCATGAGCTTGCAAACTTAAAAGCCATTGGTAAGGAAGAGCAGACAGACATGCACATATACGCCTCAGAGAGAGACAAAGAGTAATTCAGGTGCGAGCTGGGTGGCTTGTTAGTATGCATGCCTACTGCTGTCACAAGCTCTCAAGGACATTGTCTTGTATATTCATGTGGACATGGATGTGTGTATGAGTTAATGTCAGATAGTTTGCACACAGAATAAAACAACAATGCTTTTCTTTATGTGTTGCCACTAGAAGCATTAAGTGTCAGGAAAGTAAAAGCCAACATTACTGTGTCGGAAGCAAAACCTGTTATAATGAGCTTGCACTTGTGTACGTTTGTTTCTGTTTGCATCTATATGACATACACGCGTGTGTTAGCTTGTCCGTACCTCCAAACAAAAGACCACACAACAATTATTAAGCTTGACACATGGCCACTAACAACCCACAGAGATGATTTATTCTCAGAAAACAAACTATAGCACAAGCTAGTCTAAGCAGCATGTTTTTGTTGTTTTAACCATCAATGAAGATTGACATGTGTCAACTCTTCTGATTTAAACAAAACATTCTAGTTTTTTTTGGAAAAGTTGATTACTATCACTTTTCCTCATGTGTAGTGATGCAAACAATACTTTACTTACACAGAGTAGTTGTTTGGCATACTCCTCTTTGTAACCTAAGTGGTATTGTTTTAGTTTGGTTTTTTGGAAAGAAAATCATTTTTTGCATGCATAGTTTAAAATTGGGCCACACACATGAGAGCAATATCACCAAAGACACTAGGCTATCACCACCCTGTCCAGGAATGCAATGAATAACAAATGTTCTGTTAATAATTGGATGCACCTTCTTATTTATTTATACTTTCTGTTTATCTAGTAATATTTTAGAGATGCTTCACCTGTCCACCTACCCATGGCTTTTGCCTGCTAATGGCTGCATAATGTGGCGGAGAGGAATGTATCTTAGGGCATCACAGGGCCCAATCTAATCCCAAGCACACCCAAGCAACATGGCACTATCTCCCAAAGAGAGCCTTATTCCCAGCCACCGTAAATCTAACTTTGGCATCAGGAACACACACACACACACACACACACACACACACACACACACACTTATCCTCCCTCCCTGAACACACACATAAACACAACCAAGATCTAAACTCATCTTAAGTGAATAATTGATACACTCGGAGAGTTTTCCTTATCTAAGAGTGGAGAGACTGGAGGAGAGGACAGACAAGTGGAAACCGGCAAGGAGAGAGAACAAAGAGTGAGGTAAAAGAATTTATGAATATGTGGGGTTTGGGTGTGTGCTGTGTGAACATTAGAAATATGATCAAAACCTGCTTCTTTTCTGTGTGTATGGTGTTTGTAGTATTCACATATTAGAACAGCTAGCTAGAATCTTGATTCCCCACCATTTAGCTTGTCTTTAATTAGTAATATATTCACCTCTCTATCAACTGTCTGGACTTAAATTAAGTCTTCTGAAGTGAACCATGAAAATTAAATCCCTTTATACCCTTTATTCACCTTAACCCATGTGATTAAAAAGGGTAGGGTGGAGAGAACTGGGAGGGTTGGGGTGGGGGCTTGAAGGAGATGGGTAGTGGCAGGCAGAGATTGAAAGATTTTGAAAATACTGGGAGAAAGGTAGATCCTAGCCTGGGGCATAAGTATTGAACTAATTCAGGGTGCTGAGGAGGTTCTCATGGGCAATTATACAGGAACACATATACAACCCCCCCCCCTTCTTTATCTCCCTCTAATCACTCTATCCCTTTTTTCTCCATCTCCTTGCATATCTAATGGTTGGGACTGTCAAGTGCAAATGAGGAAAGGAAGATTTCCCCATGGCAATAATGTAATAGTCAAATCAAAAACCTAATTGAAACTGACCAAGACTGTTCCTATATTATCCCCCCATTGATTTTCCATGTACTTGTTATTAAAGAAGAGTGTTTTTTTCTCAGCAATGATGCTGCAAAGTAAAAAATATACATAGGGTTATATTAGCTTTCAGTGGGGTCAAGGTTTGAGGGAAACATTCACTATCATGTGTTTGGGTGAAAATAATCAGCTTCGCCAGAAATTGTAAAGGCCTTTTGGGGAGCTGTCCACATTTAATGGTGCTGAAACGCACAGCTAGGCTCCTGCTCAGCATTGGAGCTGTCCAGTAGGGTGGTGCTGAAACTAAACTGAAGCAGATCAAGTGCCATTTTCATACAGCCTTATAAATGTAACATTTCCAGTATAGTGTCTAGAATAGTACAGCACAGCAGAATATAATATATTTTACATTGCTGGTACAAATCTATAAATACTGTTAATTTCAGACTTCGCTTTACTCCTGTTCTGGCCACTACATCCTTACCTATCCCCTCTACCACATTAATTCCTTTTCCCTTGGAATGTTTGTCATATTAAGGGCTGTCCAAAACCAGGGTCCTGTTTCAGGAAGGAGGTTTAACAAACTCAGAGTCTAACCTCGCCTGGCTGACACTAGACCCTTCTCAGTTGTAACTGAGAGTGGGTCTGGGCAAGGTTCAGTCGCAGCTCATTTCCAAAGGGGCGTCACCAATAAACGATGCTCAAATGCCTCTGGGCGCATTGGATAGTCCTTCAACCAATCAGACCAACGATACGGGTGACGTAGCAGCGACAGCGGCATCAACGGGCTTGAAGGGGATCTTGGCCAGACTGACTTGCAGAGCAAATCTCAAATTTGCCGGAAGTTCGTCAGGGTTTTCCCAGGCTAAGTCTAACCCTGATCTCTGAGCTGATTTACCCTGAGGTGGGAAACTCTGAGTTTTCGTTTCCAGAACAGCTGATTCGAGTTGGTTCACTCAGAGTAAAAAAAAAAAAAAAAAAACACGGCTACTGCTGCAAAATAGTGAGAATTTGTGTGGTAGAAAATTGCTGCTCGAGTCAATGCGTAAGCTCTAATATAGTGTATTAATTTTCATATTTAATCACAGGTAACCTATATTAACTGGAATGGTAGTACATCTATAATTTCATTTATGTGCAATCCTGTGGGCGAAAAAGTAAACTGCTACTAATCCCATTCTGAGGTTGCAGCATGATTTACTATAATTTATTTCTTTTTAATGTATCTTACTGGTTTGTGTCCAGGGAACTCTACAAAAACATTTAAAAAAACGTTTCAGAGCAAGTCACTCTTCTGACGGCGCTCTGCTACAGTGGATTTACTAATATGCTCATGCTAATGTTGTAAAGAAAACTGCCGTTTGCAAAATAAACGTAATGTGACAATCTGCTGGGATGTAGAGCATGTCCACGATGGGTGACATTAGTGATATGAGGACGGATAAGTTTATCTACATATCTGATGGACTGTGACCTCAAATAGGTAGTTTTCTGGAAATGAAAATTCATCTATAGTCGGGGACTCAATATCATCTCCCGACGTGTGTTTAACTAACAAAGTAATACAGCTTCTTCATCAATGGGATCGTTGACAAAAGGAAATGCCATGTTCGAAACAAAAACATTTTATAGTCTGCCTAACACAGTTAATAAACCAACCCTGATTTTTTTATTCAAGGAGATAAACTGTGCTAAAATGCGCCTGATACAGACTGAATGAATGAATGAGGAAATGAGAGAGTGCTGTGTCAGAGGGAGGAGACAGAGAGACTCGAGGTTTCTTGAAGAAAACCTGCTCCCGACCAGGTTAGGTTCACAGGCTCAGTTAACACTATCGCTGTCTCTGTACATGCAAGCATCAATTTAAAGAGAGTTCACCTTATTCTATACCAAAGGTTCACTGTTACATTTGAAACATTGTAAGGGGAACAGGAGGACATTATATAATTGAACAGCTGAAAGACCAGTGTGTCTCATTATCAATAATGACACCTGTTTCCCACTTACAGTCAAGAAAAGTGAGGGTGTCCCACTTTTAAACCCTCTTCAGAGTGCTCCATCTCTGCAAGTGTGACCCCCACATGAAGTGACACTCCATAATGAAGTTCTTGTCAAGGCACTGATTAGGGAAAATGCCTCTATGGATCTGTTGATGACTTGCAAAGTTGCATTAGCAATAAAAATTAAACCTGTGTTTTCTACAACCAAAAAAAAAAAAAAAAAAGGCTTCTCAAAAACACTGCACTTAAATAATTGAAAGGTGTAATAAGCCAGGCCAAAATGTTGACATGCTTTATAGCAGCAGGTACTAAAATCCTATTTTATACACAGGTGTAAAAACATTTTAGTTTGTGAAGTTAGCTAAAAGTTAGGGCATGAAAATGGTTAAACTGGATTGGCTCTCGGCTTTAAGATATAGGACTGACATACACAGTATACAGTAGATACTGTCTTTTTGCCATAAGCCTATTATTAAGCTCCAGCAGTTAACAGCATGAGACATATCCAATATAGTGTTAAAACTAAGAAGTGTTCACTCTGCAGTGTTGAAAAGTGGAACTTTTTTTTTTTTTATCAGACTGCGACAGCCCAAAGCATTGGAACATTCCACTGCGGTTGCTGTTGAAGTCAGGAGTGCTACATTTCATTCATTTAAAGTGACTTACAACTCCCTAAGAGCATTCATTTTACAAATGGTCCCCAGTGGGAATGAAAACATACACTGAACAGCATCAGTGGCTTGCTGTGGCTGTGGGGTTACTAGCACGTAAAGACTGTCTGCTCTATATCAACCCAAATGTCCATCAGGTAGCGTAAGAGATCTATTCAATGCATGCACACAATGTCAGAGAGATTTAACCACTAATATTCAGCGTTACTGTATTCAAGGAACGTATCAGCTTCTACTATAGTGTAATAGAGAATTTGGCAGGAGGAAGCTTTTGCAAAATATATCGCAGTAGCCATCCACTGAGGGTGGAAATTTAAAACCACATTCAGAAAAACCACATGGGGAGCTGTGTTCACTCAGTGGAGCTGAAATATGGTAATATAGGCCATTAACGTGTGATATTAGGTGGATGCTTTTATGCTAAGCCGCTTAGTTTCATGAGTGTGAATCTTTTTTAGCATGAGTGACTCCAGTGGGAGTTGAAGAACCCCTAAAACAAAAATGCTATCCTGTAAGATACAAGATCTTTGTAAAAACTCCATCCAATCCATCAGTGCTAAAACTAGTAGTCAGTTATAAATTGTTGAGTAAACATAGCTAGCTAGAAGCCTAATAAGATAAAAGCATCATAGGGTATGTGAACATTTTCTTGTCTAGCTCTAGTTTTATACCATGACCACTGAATTCTTTTGTAACAAGTTCATCCTCAAGTCCAAGTGGATGTTTTTGCAGAATTTGAAGAAATTCCCTCCAGGGGGTCTGGAGATATCACGTTCACAAGAAAGGGACGGATTGGCGTACAGACTGACAGGTACGGACGGGCAACCTGAAAAGTCAAGTGTGTGAAAGGGCGATACAGAGCTAACTTGTCTCTGTGTCTGTGACAGAGGGAGGGGGAGAGAGAAGCAGCCTGTGCATGAAGGAGAGATCATTACGTAACATTATCTACACTGGAAAAACTGCACCCACAATAATATTGTGTAGCATGATGCAACGATATTCTAGGTCGAGTATATTAAAAATCTGAGAGCAATCCGTTAAGGTTTCTATCGATTACAAAACCCCTGTCTGTTTAGCAAGATGTTGCCTAGCAACGCAAGCATCAAGAATTCTGAGACTCAAACTATATTGTGTTTAAAACAAAGATGCATTATCAAAATTACTTATGAGGAAAACAATTACTGCCATTCATCATCAAATCAAATTTTCATTGTGTTGGCAAGCAGCCATAGTACAAGTGAGATAAAACCTTCCAAAGCAGACCTTAGCCCCTGCGTCATCCAATACAATCTGGGAAAAGTACAACTTGTCGGGTGTTATCGCTTACATAAATAGGTCGCTGTCAAATAATTAAATGTATAACTTTGGGGTTTGCAGCTTTTGGGCCAACAAATTAAGTACTTTAAAGATTTCACTCTGGGCTCTGATGACTTGTGTTGAGCATTTGTCTTTTTTGATCTAGAGACTAAAGACTTAATTGTTTGACAATATACATTACAAACGCAACACTTGTTTTTGCCCCCATTTTTCATGAGCTGAACTCAAAGATCTAAGACTTTTTCTATGTATAATATTTCTCTCAAATATTGTTCACAAATCGGTCTAAATCTGTGTAGTGAGCACTTCTCCTTTGCCGAGATAATCCATCCACCTCACAGGTGTGGCATATCAAGATGCTCATTAGACAGCATGATAATTGCACAGGTGTGCCTGAGGCTGGCCACAATACAAGGCTACTCGAAAATGAGCACAAGTGCTCACTAACACAGATTTAGACACATTTGTGAACAATATTTGAGAGAAATAAGCCTTTTGTGTATGTAGAAAAAGTCTTAGATCTTTGAGTTTAGCTCATGAAAAATGGGGGAAAAAACAAAAGTGCTGCATTTATAATTTTGTTCAGTGTAATAATTATAGACTTATTAAGCCTTACTTTTCTATATGATTTTAACATACTATTTTGTAAAATACACTTTCCTTTATTCTTAAATTACCTTTCAGAAATATTTTAATGATAGATAAACTTTGAAATCAGAGAACTGTTCAGCTCTTATTAGGCATGGTGCTACAACAGTGAAAATATGTTTTTAGTACGTTGACCCATGACACCAAAGTATAAGGTTTAATTTCTTGACCTGGTTTTGAAATACATCATACACACAACTGTCACCCATTCTGCATTCATACAAGTAAAATGCATTCAAATAGGGCTGGTAAAAAAAAAAAGTAAATTATCATAACTTCTTGGTAACTATTGTGTTTTCTTTAAGGCCGACATGGTGCAGCTACAGTGTGTATGTTCTCAGCCAAACCTATTTGGGGCTTTTGCTGCTGCTGAAGCAGATTCTTGTGCTGCATATATAAACTACTGCGTCCCCAAACAAAGGTTCTATAATTAAACAGATTTGTGTGTTTGGTAAATAGACACTGTCTGATAGCAATTTTATATCAGTACTCACTTTTATGTCAGTACTCCTACACTGAGAAGCACACATAATGTATCTCTATTGCAGTCATTGGGTCTGTTGTGTAACACTATTCCATCTAAAGACCATTATCACATTAAAGCAGCTCACTGCACAAACAGAACCTATGGAGAGAACATACTTTTATCTGAAATCTAACTTAAGAACCGCATGCACAGAAAATCCATATTTTAATCATACATGCAAAACAATACTGACTCAACATTGTTTACCCTCTCTCCTATCATATCACATTATTGGAGCTATGTATTGTGCTTAACTCCTCCAGTTAGCATTTTTCCAATGCCTGCCCAATTAAATATAGAAGTCACCATAGTATCCTGGCACTGTGACTGCAGCAGGTTTCAAATCCAGGACAATGAGAAAGCCAAGAAATCAGCTGGTACTGCATGATGTAGTGGGATATTCAAATGTCAAAAGATGTGGGCCTTAATTCAAAAATGTATCATACATCAACAATTGTTCAGAGATTGTAATGTGGACAGAAGGTGTTTAATATCCTTACATGACAACAGCATCTTACTGGAAGAAAAAGCATTAGAACCGCCCACTGTCGCTTTAGAAGAACATATTGCCCTGTTCTGGTTACTAAATTTAGCACAAAAAGTAAGGAAATTTGTGTTTGGTAGATTATTTCTCTGTGGTAACAATGCTTTTTAAATCTTATACCGTTGGAAAGCCTGTTTAGTTCCCTTTCAAATGGTGCCCCATTTGTAAGGAACATGCATTTGTGGGATGAGCAGCAGCGCTGAGTATGTGGGTTGCGCCCATGACAAATTTGCCAAATCTCTGCCAATGCCAAACAGCTTATTCTGCCATTGACTCGTTTGGTGGATTGGATGATTGAAGTTTGAAGAAACAAGACATATTGGCAATTTAATAATTTATTAATTTCACAAACAAGAGCCTCAGTAGCGTGTGGAAGAACCATACACAGCCACAACAGCTTCGCACCTCCTCCTCATGCTGGTCACAAGCCTGGTCACATACTGTGGGAGGCATTCCATTCTACAACCAGCATTTGTCGCAAGTCAGCCAACATTGTGTTGGTCACTCTGGCACGAACAGCACGCCCAAGCTGATCCCACAAGTGTTCAATGGGGTTGAGGTCAGGACTGCTGGCAGGCCATTCCATCCTCTCCACTCCCACATTCTGGAGGTAGTCTCTGATAAACCCCGCCTTGCGAGGACGAGCGTTGTCATCTTGGAGGATAGAGTTCGGTCCCAGACTGCGGAGATATGGGATTGCCACTGGTTGCAGAATCTCATCTCTATGTCTCTCTGCATTGAGATTGCCTCCAATGATGACAAGCCTCGTTTTTCCAGTGAAGGAGATGCCACCCCACACCATCACACTGCCTCCACCAAAAGCGGTTACTCGGTGCAGCAATCAGCATAGCGTTACCTGCATCTTCTCCACATTTTGATCCAGGATCCAACTGCCGTAGGCAGAATCATCCAATCCACCAAACTCTGTAAATGGCAGAATAAGCTGTTGGCATTGGCAGAGAAGATTTGGCAAATTTTTAATGGGCGCAACCCACATATTTAGCACTGCTGCTCATCCCACAAATGCATGTTCCTTACAAATGGGGCACCATTTGAAAGGGAACAGGCTTTCCAATGGTATAAGATTTATTGCCAAAAAGCATTGTTACCACAGAGAAATTATCTACCAAACACAAATTTCCTTACTTTTTGTGCTAAGATTATATGGGATGAACTAAAGGCCAGTGCTCTCCATCCTTATGTTTTTATTTCATTTTATTTAGTGTGTTTTCTGAATATAAGAACTAGTTGGGCTAAACAAAGTTTGTTTCTCACAAAACACATTTACAAATATGCTGTTAAGATAAAAATGGGTGTCAGTGATGGGGTTAAAATGGAATCTATTCAATTGTATTGAATATGTTCATTCTATACATTGTTACTGACCAAAAATAATCTTGCTGAAATCCAAATTTGGATGCAACTATCACCCTGTCTTAGCTTAACTGAACAACTTTTAATTGGCACATTTTTTGAAAGGTGTGAAACTCTTGGTGGTGCCGTCCACTGTGTGTAAAACAAAATAAAGACCTCCTAACTCCAAAGGCAATACTGAATAGAAGAACTATGTTGATCTAGGAATAGCAAGCCATAGGTCATCAGAGCAAAATGTAACTCATAAGAAATTGGACTAACTACTTAAAGATGCTTTATTTAGTCATTAATATGAAATAGTCATTCTTAGAAAATATGGGTGTCCCTAATGACGAGGCATTTCCACAATGTACATATCATCATTGTCCAACAAATTCTAATACAACTTCTGGGAGTTTTCTATTGTTCATGTCAACAGGCTTATACAGTATGAACCTATTACAACATTTGCACTCCCTGCAACATGTAATGCATTACTGTAAGGGGTAGGGCTGGGGAAAAATCGATTTGATTTAAAAATCGAGTTGGTAGGTCAAATTGATTCATATTTTCAAAAAAATCAATTTTTTAGATTTTTTTTAATCCAAATACAGTGTAAATAATTTGGATGTTTAACAATCTTTGTTGCACACTGCACAGTGACTTTTCACTTAGAGAAAGGGTTTGCCTTTGCAATTTTGTTTATGTTGATGCACTTTAATTAAATACAATAAATATATATTTTTTAAATATATTTACAGTTAGCAGTTATTTTGTTTTAAATGGAAGGGGGGGCGGGGGAAATCGAATCGTAAAGAGTTTTTTATAAAAAAAAAATAAAAAAAATCGCAGATTGTTTTAGGGAAACGAATCGCCCAGCTCTAGTAAGGGGTTCCATTAAGAACTTGGCTTGAGATCAGCACAAGACCAAATCCTGAAATATTTTCCAAGCTTGCCTAACGGTAGGGTTCCACACAGCAAAACACCACACGAATTTCGGCCAGCGAAAGTTTACCTCGGGGGCGTGGTCGCGAATACAACACGCAAGACCACAACTTTTTTTTTTTTTTTAAATGTACAAGGCTGTCAGAAGACAGAGGGCGGTAAAAATGCATGGCAGCAAACCATCGGCAAAAATGTTAGCTCATAAATGCTCTGGTAACCTGGCTATGTAGCCTTGCTATGCTTACAATGAAATGCAATGTCCGAACATGCTAGCGGTTGACCTGTCGGCTAGCTGAATAATTTTAAACTATCTACAGTGGTCTATTTGGTGGTGTGTTTGCCCTGTTTAAGTTCGTGTGACATATAAACAATAATCCATGTTGCTATAAGCAATGTTCGCAAACAAAACATTTAATCAAACAAATGCACAAGTAGCCTAGCTAGCTGCCTGGCTAGGTTACAATGAAATCCAATGTCCGAACATGCTAGCGATTAGCCTGTCGGCTAGCTGAAAAGTTTGAGTGTTTAAACTAACCTATACAGTGGTCTATTTAGTGGTGTATGTGCCCTGACTAAGTTTGTGTGTCATATAAATCACAATTCGTGTTGATACAAGTACCAATGTTAATCACATACAAATTTTCATAATACAGCGCTGATAACCTCCGCCATCTTTGTCAGACTTTTTTTGTAACTCCCGCCTCCAAACACAAACACGCGGACCTGATTGGTTCTCGAGTGGTCCTCATTTGAATAAAGTTAAACTTTCATCAACTGTATTTCGCTCCCCTCGGCGATTCGCTATCATCTTGCTCAATCAGGGCGAATTTCGTCTCAATTCAACCTCAATGAGAGCGAAGCGAAATTTCGTTGTGGAACCCTACCGTAAGGCACTGCCTTGGCTAGAGCCGGCACTGAGGATCTGCCAAACAAACATTTCGACAAGGATAGGATGAAACTCAGTTGGTAAATGTTTTAAATTTGTGAAAATAACACTCCATCCAAGTCCAGTTAGCACCATGGAGGGAAAAATAAAAAAAATAAATAAATAAAATTCCTATCCTATTGATTGTTTGATTGTTTTAAATCCCTGAACCATGTGCTGCCCAACCCATATGGGCTTACAAGACACTATGCAGCAACAGCAATAAAGATGATCACATCTTAAATCATGACATAAGGATCCAGAAATTTAACATTTTAAAAGGTTTTATTTATATGAAGGATATAGTGCAACATCTTTGCTGCAATGCATTTTCTATAATTGTTGCTCCCCATGCCTGAGGGGTTAATACGTTGACCATGAACCACAACGTCCCCAGTTTGAGAATGGATGGGGATCTTGGTTGCATCTCTCTGCTGGTGCTATAAAGGCATAAAATGTCAAACAAATCTGGTTTCTTAAACTGATTTTTTCAAATAGAACACTTCTCACAATACAAAATGAAATGTAATCTTAACACCAGTAAGATGATAAAAAAAATGCTGCTCTTGAGGAATGCCTTTGTATTTGCCTACCTCAATTGGTAAGGTACCAGTTCTTAATTGAAAATGTCTGAAAATTCAAAGCTACGTTAAAATGCAAAGCTACTAACAGTTTAGGAGGCTTTTTAAATGTTTAAATGTAGTAAAGTGAAATAATAAAATAGTAAAAGCACAGGTGGCAATTCTCAATTAAATCCATTCATAAAGAATATTTAATTTAATTACAAATTAAATGTTGATATGAAGAGGCACATCCAAATTATTATGTTGTTAAATAATCTTGTTAAATGATGAGTAGTTTTCTTCAGAAATATGGTCCATTCAAAATTATTTGCTTAACACAGACCTGATCAAAAAGGCGTAATTACTGTAAAGCAAAGACAACACGTCCCTACAATATGTAGGCAATGATGAACACGGGGGAGACCGGGACACACAGATTGAAGCACACTTCAGTCATTGCTCAACACTGTTGCACGCAGTTATTAGCAGGCTGGCCCAGCTGCAGGCGGCAAACTTTCACTTTCATGTTGCTCAGCCACAGAGTCCTGCACCCTCTATCCATCCTCCATCTCTCATTCCTCTTTCCCTATCGTGCTCTCACTATCTACCCCCTCTCAATCCACTATTCTTCCTCTCCTCTTCCACTGACCAGAGCCATTACTCTCTCATGATGGTTATAAGACAAGGTTGTTATAAAGAACTAAAAGAGAAAGGGCTACTATGTTGCTGAATAGCTAAAATGGCTGATGATCACACTGTTTAAGAGACACAGGAAGTTAGATTTGAAATACTGTCGGACAAAATTTGTAAATATAGACTAAAACAAATATCCTTAGCTATCTTAGCCATTTATTATTTTTATTTATAACGACAAGGCACATTAATCAACATTTCTGGAAGTATGCCAGTGTTAGCCAGCTGGCTCATTTTCAACTGTAGTCCTTTGGCGAGATGTTTTGACACCAGAGCACCAGGAAACAGCAAGACATAAGTACGGTTAATTTACAGACAGAAGACAAGATGCTATAAAGACAGCAACAGCAACTTAATTAGCATACCAACAGCCAGGAATGAGCTGGTGTGATAGTGATGCACACAAAAAGAAAGGATGACTGTCATGAGTCATGGCAATGTGTAGCTAAACAAAACTGAACATGAAATATGCTCAGAAGCTAAGGGAGTAAGAGTTAACAAAAAAAAAGCCCCTGAAATCTTTTGAAACTTTAAATTAGTTCTTATATAATTGCAAGAATCATCTCTTTTTCTAGGATAACATGGAAATGTAGACAGTAGTACAGAGGTAAGGTCATGATATTACCTTATTTCAGGAGAGGTTGTTTCTCCAGTGGATTAATATTTCTAACGTGCTGAATGGCTTTGCATTAGGTTTTCAAGTTTGTGGGCGTACTGGCAGCTGACAAAATTTGCAAATTGATTTTAGCCCGTGTGCTCTCACTCTAGTTTTAAGTTAAAGCCAGGGAAGCTAACTTTGAAGTCCCTTTTACCTCAATCTCATGGTACATCGCCACAATGAAAGGTGAAAGAAGAAAAACGCTTATGTGAGTTAGATAGCGGAGTCTAGGGCTGGGCAATATATCAATATTATATTGATAACGTGATATGAGACTGGATATCTTCTTAGATTTTGGATATCGTAATATGACAAGTGTTGTCAACCCTACAATATCGCCGCAAAATCGTTATTGAGGAAATTTGGTCAACAATATCGTGATATTAGATTTTTTCCATATCGCCCAGCTCTAGCTGAGTCTTCCCAGTCTTTTTTCTCCATTTTACTGGTTTTCATCCTACTGCCACTTGCATCCTACAGTCACTCAAAAAGAAGATGACGCCTTGAAAATGTCAGGGAATTACTTTAATTTCTTGGCAGCCATGTGAAAGCAAAGCTGATGACTTCCTCAATTGTGTGAGAGCGATGTATTCACACTTTCATTCTGTTCCATCTTTTAAGGATTTCTTGTAACCTTTGGAAACTGTCCAAGAACCTGTTCTTAAAGAATAAACCTGTGGGAACATGTTTCACCACTTCACTCTCTCTGCCTGTCTCACAGCCTCCCGGTCTCTGAGCTGTTTGAGTTTCTATCTCTTCTGGCATAGAAACAATTCTGTCTTTGTCTGTACCATATTTTATCTTTAGATGGCAACAGATTGATTGGTGACCCTTTATATGATCGTTCAATGCTCATCCCTGGTCTGCTACATAACCCCACCACGTCTAGCAATTATCCTTTTACAGTATACATATGGAGGTACAGTGGAAGAGATACATACTTAAAGCTTAATTAACATGCTGGTTGACACCAGTTCTTATTGATCCTTGTCACAGTCTTGACTTCAACATTCATGGACTTGCCAAAAGCACCTACTGTAAAGAAGAAGTCTAATTTCTTCACCAATCTCTTTCTGTTCTGATCATATAAACCAACTACAAATGACCATTTTGTGTAAGCACTACCAGTTGCAGGACCCACTATTCAGCATATCTTAGTGGTGTGGTTGCCTGTTACATTGTCACAACCTGCATGGTATGGTCTACAGTAACCTGTAGTACTTTCAGCCAACAGCAGAGGACTCTGTTCCTGCTATGTGTCTGACGTATATCTTTGGTTCTGGTCATAAACACTATTTTAGAGTTGATGCAGGAGATGAACACTTTTTGTATAATCTGTGAACAAGAATCCTTACAGCTTTCACTTTAATACAACCTCTAAGTTATGCATTTTCTCTTTACTGTGTAACTTGAAAGGCATCTGGAAGAAAAATGATTTACCTACTAGTACTACCCCATTTGTTAAATGGACCAATAACCTACTGCAAACATTTTTAAAAGCAGAGTTCCGAGCCAAAGATACCAACCACAAAATGATCTCATCACAAGAGTAGTACATATCGGCATTTTAATATTGTCTACACCTCTGGCCAGTCTCATCACATGAATATAGCTGACAGGAGAGTGCCAAATGGCAAACCCTAAGGTGATCAGGAAGTGTTAAGCCTCTTCAAAGCCAATGTAAAGCCTACATGACAGTATTGTGCCTTCCATCCTTTGTTTGGGTTTGTAAGGATTAGAGACATCTAAAAGAGATTTTTTCTAAAGGCCAGCAATGCTTGACTTTCAGTTTACAAGACTTGAATACAGAGAAGTATTACACATGAATTATATAGGTAGAAATAAAAGCTTTATGACATGAACAGAATGCATTATATTTGTATTGGATAACGCACAGCTTTAAAAAAAAAAAAAAAAAAAAACAATACCTCTGGTAAATCCTTATAACACTTCATGATAAGCTTTTTGTACTAAACCTTTTAAAATACAATATGAAATTAGACCCTTGATTGAGAGTCTAATGAAATCTATTCATGAAAACCAAACTCAAGTATGTCTAATTTTGAAAATCTACAGACTATTTTTTTTTTTAATCCTAAAAAGCAGATTTAAGACACATTTCTTTTGAATCTTAAAAAAAAAGAAGCTAAATTTAAGAGATAGAAGTTTTCATCTAACAGCACAAATATGCTGACCATACACAAGTGCAAAACGTCTTAGTATCTCATCCATTTTTCCTTTGTTTGGGACACAGTGAGCTAGAAGATTGCTAAAAAGAATGGTTGCAATACAGTATACCTAGTATATACATAGTATACCTGACTTTCATTTGACAGCATGGCTGTTATGTATGGGCTCCCACACCTTGGCCACAAAAGCAGAGGAAAAAAAGGGAAGGACAGTGTTGTGTAGGGTGTTGGAAAATTGATTCATGTAAGAATCGCGATTCCCATCTTCTGAGATTCTGAATGGATTCGCAACTTCCAGGAATAGATTTTTTTTCCCCCCTACAAAATAACCTAGATATTGCCTAATAGACTGAATTGTCACGGTAAAGTAATGGACTTATTAAAAACGCACAGCGGACTAGAGTAATTATTGTATAATGTTTATCCCTATATTTTAACTTTCACTGTTTTATGTGTAAGATTCTCATTTAGGTTTTTTTTGTGCAACTTTAATGAGCATTGTTGGAGGGAAAATAGAAAAATCGATTTTGAATTGAATCATGACCCCAAGAATCGGCATTGATCATCTAATCATAAGATCCCAAAAGATTCACAGCCCTAGTGTTGTTCCAGTGTCATATTGAACAAATAATAGCAAAGATAGGCACCTTGGTTTTCTACAACTTATTCAATTATATCACATGTTGGAATAAAGAGCTTTCAATAGAAGGCAAGTTGGAGTCACGTTATTGTTAGTATACTTGGGATGAGCAAAAAGTGGCTGGTTTAAATCCTATGCTAGGAATATTATTTATTTTTGACTGTATACTACACTGTATGTACACTTTGCTCAAGGTACATTTTAGCAGCAAGACCAATGGTGGTTACAGCTACACAGTGACTGATTACTGACAATAACTGGATTGGCCCAGTGTAATGTGAGGACGTTAAGCTAAATGGAAAGGATTGCATGCAAGAGAAATGTTCTGCAAGTGTGTTGTGTCATGCTGTACTATAATTTCTCTGGACTTTTAAGATATTTCAGACTAGGGAGAAAAAAGTAGGAAATATATTCATGCCAATAAATAGTGACACTAGTAAAGAGTCCAAAGATTTTGGGGTTTTACAGAGAATCTTGAGAAGGCTGGATAAGTAAGGCAAAAGCTTTAGAGAAGATGGGTGGGCCTGGTCTTAGTGAAATGATGGATACGTTGTCAGAAGTTTAGGTCAACAAGTAAATGTTAAATTTTGTTACATCGTAAATGACATTAAATGCTAGAGATGGACTGCTTCCATCCTCTTAGGGGGCAATGCTTGTAATGATTTTTTTATGAAATACGTGTAAAGACGTGTTTGTAACAATAGACTTGTTTATTCCTTTTTTATTCCTGAAAGTTGTTTTCACACAAACATGCATTATCTCTATGTTAGCATCAACAAAATAATATAACAGTCTACAGTAAAAATTGTTATCATCCCATCTACCAGCATTGCTTTAGCCAGACAGGCTAGCCACATAGTTCTTCTACAATCTGTTGGCATAAAAATGTTGCAAATATTATGGTAGAGATAATTTACTGCTAGATATTTTTGCTGCTACGTGCAAAAAGTTCAAAATTGTTGGGAGTGCTCCTTTACACAATATTGTAACTAGGGTTGGGCATCGTTTGGCTTTGAACAATTCTAATTCCAATTCAGATTCTTCCTTTCGATTCCGGTTTTTATCGATTCTCGATTCAGATTCTTTGAGCGGTGGAGTTGAAATGGATCACACGCTTATTTCAAACTAAGAGCAACGTTTTATTTTGATTCAATGGTGGTTTGCAGTTTTACCAGGCGTAAAACTAAGCCAGACTAGAGCGCTGCTTACTGTGCTCCATGGCTGCAACACAACAAGTGCCTGGCCTGGCTGCTACGGAAACCAAAACTTCTGAACTGATGATCTGATTTAAAACCAATTACTACAAACGATTCCAATAAAGAAACAATTCCGATGGAATCGTAATTTTTGGAACGATTCCAAGTAGGAATCAGTTCTCGATGCCCAATTAATTGTAACGCTGTTAACTTGAGGTTTGTTTTTACCGTCTTTCACCTCCATGTCAAGGCCAACTCTAAACTAAAGATGAACTGCTCCTGTGATTTTGCTCACATACAAACAAACATGTAGGAATCACATTACTCAGTGGTGGGTCTTTATTCATTTTAATTTGTAAATTTGTCAGCAATAACAATATTTTGGAAAACTGCTTACTCCATGTTACAGTATTATTGTCTGTGTTCATGTATGTGCTTTGGGGTGACTTCTATACTATATGAATCTTACACACAAGGACAGAACTTGTATAAATTACTACAGATCTTGCTTAAAGTGTATGCATGTGTGCATGCATGAGTGTCAGAAAGGCAGAGGTATACAGGCCTTGAAGGAATTGTCCCCTTTCATCACTTTTAAAATCCATGTAAAGCACATATGGTAAAAAAATAAAAATAAAAAGCTATTCGACACACTGTTTATTATGTTAATTGGCAACCTGTGTATCCATCTAACCCATCAGCTATCCCATCACCCGAGTGTTTTTGAAATGGATGTTGTGTTTGGAAATCTAAAGTCTAAACGGTGTACAGCAGGCATAGTGAAATAAGTTAATACTAAGCGCTAGTATGGACAGCGGTTATTTGTGGGAGGAGAGAGCTTAGTGTTGCACCTTCAGAGGGCTTTTTCACAAAACCTAGAGAGCAGATTAATCCGTGATTTTCCAGTTATCCTGGCTGAATTTAGCCGTGACTCAGTTCCATGAAAGCAGTGGCACATAGGTTACGATGGAGATTTATGCTGTGTAGCTAGCCTGCTGCAGATCAGGCTAACAGAGAGGCTTATCCGTTTGGTTAGAAGTCACCTCAATGTATTTTACCTTATTTTATTAGCCTGTATTAAAATACCACAGGTACATATTGCCATTCAGGTAAGTAACGTTATTATTGTAACACTGTGACCATTATTTTTATATGTATTCAATGAATATATTATTGCTGTTGCTGAGATAATTAGAAATGATTTGTGGTTATTAGGTTTTCTAATTGTACAATCCTCCCAAAATAAAGTCCCAGTTCACTGGACCAGTAACTATATAGTGTACTGTACATTCATGAAACAGGGAGGACACCTGGTCGTATTCTAGCATTGTAAATTAGTGCTCATAAATGACAAGTAAATCCATAAATGCTATAATTAAGGCTGTTTCAGTTAAGATCAGTGGTTAGTAAATGTACATTTTAAGGCAATTAACGCATTCAGACGGTCTGTTATTGTCTGCCACGCTTTTTCTTGCTGTTTTAATGCAGTGACCGGGTTTTTTTTTTTTTTTTTTACATATAAGTTTTGCTTCCTTGTAAGCTTCCATTAGTAGGTGTTGCTCACTGGGTGTAAAGTACACGGAGCTAGTCTTATACATTTCAGCATCAGCAATTGTGTGATCGAGCTTGTGGTCTCTTAAAAGAAGACCATAAGTGTTCCTTAATCTGAATTACTTGGCTCGACCTAGTCACACCTCCTCAGCCTGGCTTGGACAATGTGTAACGCATAAAGCCAGGATGCACTGATTAGACTAGGTCAGGCCTAGCTTTTTTGATATCCTGGATTAAAATTTGACTTTTGTTAAAGAACCCTCTGTACTTTAATAGTTTCTTGTTTCTGCTTTGCTTCCTCTTCTCTCTCAGTTTCCTTCCCAACCCCCTGTGTCTTTTTGCCCAAGGTCAGAGAGGTGGCTTTGGTATTTGTCCCACCTTATGGATTGCAGAGAGGAAATCCAACCCAGCCAAAACAAACTGCATCACCTGCTACTGGCAGGAGGAAAGAAATTGTGTACCCATAATTTGCTTATGGTTTGCAAATTAAGGGCTGAATTTGCTCCTAGCTCTTTCCTGCATCTGTATCTTCCTCTCTTTTCCCCTCGACGCCTTTCTTCCTCTGTTTGAGAAAATTTGCGAGAAAGTAGGCTATTAAATCCTTGAATATATGAGGCAGAGAGGGTATCAAGCGCGCATGTAAATTATCCCAATATTTGCATCTGGGTTTCACTGCAAAAAAGGTCCCCACCACTTCTACAACACCATTCCAATTTCACCTAACGGATAATTGTCAATTCAACAAGGAGTGTAAATTCTATCACTTACCCCCCATCAATCCTCCCTCTCACATATACGCTCATATTCTATCTCGGTCGTTTATTTGCCTGAATGACTTGTTTTGAGTGAGAAGGATGGAGGTGATCCTTTTCCAAAATGTACTATTCTCATTGCTGTCCCTGCTATTGCCATTTCTCCATACAGTACTTACAGATGACATGAGCTTTGCTTTTCTAAACTGACTGCTGAGAGTAGTGGAGAGGAAAAGACAAGAAAGGAAGACTGGATGTGAGGGGAATTATGTGTTGCATCTTAAATGTGTGTGTGCCTGTGTACTAAACCACCACAATGCAATGGTATCAAAAGGGCATGTGCCATATTAATATCTATGCCATCAGGCTTTTCATGTCCCCCTGGTTTTTCTTTAGAAAAATATACAAGCTTAGAGATAGCTTTAGCTCAGATCTGCTCCATTACAATACTATGGAAGCCTGAAATATAATATCCCCTGGTGTTCTTGTACTGCCTCAGTTGGTCACACTGACAATAGTCTGTATCCTTCGCGTTCCATTTCCGGGATTGCTCCGGTGCTACAGGAACTTCCCCCAGATGCATGTATTTTCCGATTGCTTCCGCTTTCTTTGTGCTGGAATTTTAAATTTGGTGGATTTATGAGGACTATTGTTGACTACTCCTCAGATCTCTACATGGTAAATTGAGACAGCTAGCTATACTATCTGTCCAATCTGAGTTAACTATTTTGCAGCACCAGCCATGGTGATTGACTGGTTTAAAGAAAAGCCATTAAACCAGAGCACGTTTTCCTCTGATCCCCGAATGCTATGTTGAGTAGCCAGACCCTTCTACAGCACGCTTTGGAGGCGTGTCTGGCAAAGCGAGACCACACACACCTCCTCAGGTGATAGTGATGGCCTAATTGTCTGTCTACCCAACTGACCCGGAAAGCAATAGAAAGAGTGAGGGAGGAATGACACGAGGAGGAGTCACATGTCTGGTCTATTGGGCCTCTGTCAGATGGACACACTGGGATACGCATAAGTCATGGAGGGCTCAGTGACACACACTGACTAGATACACTAACCACTGATAAAGGCTGAGAGATTGTGTAGAGATTGTAAGCGATGACATGGCTTAAGATTAATGATGTAGGTAGTATGGCACTTTAGATTCAACAAATGTGTATAATCTTCGACCTCCACAGGAAAGTCAGAAAGCAGGTTCAGATACGGAAATGCAGCACATTCAGGAGCTAAAAAGAAACAGCTATTAAAGACTAAACTAGCTCATAACATTAAATATCTTTCCTACCTACGAGGAATTGTGCTGTGTTAAACTGACTCACCCCTTCATTTTGCGCAAGCAACAGCCTGCTCGCGTGCTCAGAGCGTGCCCCACCTGTTCCTTTGTGTGTAGTTAAAGTTTTAAAAGGTGTTTTTACAAAAACTTGTGATGTGGAAAAACATCTCTTTACTCAAACAAAGCACGGTCTTTCAGTGTCTTTCTCCCGCGTGTGGCCTGTAGTGTCCACCCGCTTGAGGCTCTCCGCCTCTGCTTCTTATCCTGTTTCACTGAAAACTCAAATGCAGCTCATTCCATTATACTTAACATTAAAATAGATAGACTGGGGGTATGCACTTGCAATGGATTTTTGTAAACTGAAGAGGACAAAAAAGGGAAGCTATACATACTCTGAAGATGTGAGGAAAGAAAGTAAAAGATAACAAATACTAGCTTAACTCTTTAGGCAAAGTCGGGCATGCTGAAATAACTTATGATAAATGTTGAATACAGTGGTGGATTGATTCATCATGCAATAAGGGGCTTCGGTGATGATGGGTAAATAATGTCTAACCATGTTGAATTTATCAATAATTTCAAATAATAAGCAATTCTTATGTTGCTAAGAGGCCTCAACTTGAAGAATTCAGCCACTGATGTCAGAAACAAGAGAAAGCTCATCACTGAAAGACAGACAAAAGTAAAAGAAATACAAGAAGCTCCCAGTCCCAATATTGCTAATAAAATATGGGGACATGGAGCTGCAACTTGTGGGGGTAACCAGCCCAGTAAAGGCTGTCCAAAAGGCTTAAAATGACTGTCAATAATTAAACTTCATATCCAGTATAGTACTGTTAGCAAAATGTATTAAATCTTTTCACAGATACAAATAGCAAGACAATCTTGATTGTGCTTTGAAACGTGAATAGGATGGGGATACTGTAGGTGTGAGAAAAAATAAATAAATAAATACATTTACTCAAATGCTAATAAAGGGCTCAGTAAATAGCGGACTTAGAGTTAAATTCTGCAGTAACAATACAATATGAAAGCAATATCCATAATTTCTATGCCTTCAATTTACGCTAATCACCTGAAGAGTGGTGAAAACACACTACAGCAGTCGCGTTTCAACAAGTCATACACATTTAAAAAAAAGGCCAGAAAGGCAAGTTGGACAACTTTGTGCTGTGAATAGAGGTGATAATGTGCGTTCATTGTAGGGCTGGGCGATAAAACTATCTCAAAACGGAATCACGATAAAATTCAGGCAGATGATGACAAGCTTTGGACATATTTAACCAATAACACAACTGCCGGAGTCTGACTTTTTGCCACTTCCTATTGTGAGGATTTGTCTGTCACCGGTGTTGTGTGGAAGTGTGTTACCCTCCTGTGTTTAGCGTTTCCGTCCTGTTAAAATACATAGCGCCCCCATCCATAGTTATCGTTAGAGATAATGTTTGGTTCAGGTAACGTTAGGGGGGGAAACATATCAACGGGGGGGAAAGTCTTTGACGGCGAAAGTGGAGCCGAGGGGCAACGAAAGTGATGTTGGACATGAATGTGAACTTGCGTTATCTTCTAAAACTTGACATAGTTGATAAAAAAGCGGTACATGACGTCAGATTAAGACGGTCTGCAAAAAATATGTTGGCGGTCCGTTGGGTCTTCATCAGCAGTAACTTAACATGTTGACTCATTTAAGCAAAAATAAAAAGGTAAAAGGTAAAGTAAAGCAGATATGATCTACAGTAGAAAACACATACACACTTTTTTGTTCTCCTGCTACTGTGGCTGATGGACTTCAAAATCTACCAGCCACTCAATGTTTTTTACCAGCCACTTTGTTTTTGTATAACGGCATGTAAAAAATACAACTAGATCTACAATACTCAAGAAATGTTTTTCATAAGGTAAAATCTTAAGAAAGAAAGCAAAAAAAAAAAAAGTACATTCTCTCCTCTCTCATGCACCCACCCACACACAAACCATGAAGTTCCATTTAATGATTTGGGCAGATGAAAAAAAAAAAAAAAAAAAAACAACAACATTCGTTCACCCATCCTCATCCCCAGTTCCAGTCTGATCTTTCACTGGTTCATCTTTCAACATGTTTTTTTTTATCAGATCATACTACAACAGGAGTAACACCAAAAAGAAAAGAAACTATCACATTGGGCAGTGCCATTACAACTTAAAGTCCCACTCCAGACACATTTAAGTATTTAAACTACTCTGTTAGGATCAATATTTTGTTTAAAAGAGTTTGAAAGGGGCTGAGAGCGCATCCAACCTTTCTGGAATTATGGATCAGGCCTGGCCCTACCCACCGTGCTCGTGCTTGGTTGAGACTCGTTTGGTGACCACATTCCAGCATCTACCTCAGGTTGACTGGTAAGAGTAGCGCGCCCCTGGATGACCAGAAACATTCCATAAAATTTCCATTCCTGGCCGACAGCCATAATCGTGTACATTTCTTTTCCTCTGAGACATTGCAGCAAATAGCCTAATGATAAATGCAACTGCAGGTGACAGCAATCACAGTAGCCTAATAATTTCCTCACCGATTAAAACTTTATTTCATCCACCAACCATCCACTATTAATTAGAATGTTCATTTTTATGACTCAATCTGCAGATTAACTGCTGGTAGTTGCTGGACGCTGAACCCACGGAGCTTGCATGTTGGTTGAATCATATATGGACATTAATATTCCAGTTATGAGGCTTATCGTTAAATATGAAATTGAACAAACCACAGGCCACCCTAAACACTAAACTCCATTTAATCCTTATAGGTTTGATCCAGGAGAAAGTGGCCAAGTCTCTTAAGTCACGCCACTTTGCGAGTTTGGGGTTAGGGGGCAACTTTTTGAAACGCTGTCTGCCACAAATTCATAATTATTCCTGTCTAGTTGTAAATTCCGCAAACATAATATGCTACATTAAGTTATTTTGTTTTTTGTGTAAAGAACATTGTCAGTTTCCAAACTATCCTACCGCTGAAGATAAAGTCAGCCGCTCAGTTACAATGCGGCACACGCGGTTATTTCTTACTCTAACATTAATTTCCTTCAGTATTGCTTTTATTTACATGCAGTTCTGTTAACACAGCTTTCATGGACTTACTAGATTGGCATATCAGTAGCTACATATCAAATATGATAACAATTGATTTCTCAAGCCAGTAAATGACTTCAGTGTCCATAATCACTGCTCCCCCTGGTGGATAGATAAACCATGGCATGTACATTAGGGATGAACGATTTTGGAAAATAATCTAAATGGGATGTTTTTAACCAATGTTGCGATTTAAAATGTGATTTTTTTTAAGCTCATTATCAGCTGTAATATTTAACAAAGACAAACAAATGACCGTATGACTAACAATATTAGATGGATTAAATAAACTGTCTTTTATTGTTACTATATTGATGTATAGAAAATCTATGAAATTAGGTGATGCATGAATATGCCATTAATTTATAAACTACTTTAATCACAGTGTTGGGGACCAAGAAGCTGGTTAAACATTGATCTAACCAAAAATGGCTCAGATTGAGTTGACTGCAGAGACACAGGGGAGGCAAGACAAAGGATCTTGGCCTACATGTGAAATCCAAAGCCAGTTTCACCAAACTCCTACAAGCCGCCACTTCAAAATGGAGAATGTGCATTCTCCATTTTGCTAAAATGGATAAAACATGGATAAAAGGATAGGATAAAAGCTGTCGGTGCGTGCGTTTTCTTCGCTTTTCCACCGTGACTCAGGTTGCTATAGGAAGCACTCTAGTCCGGACTAGCTAGCCAGCATCACCTCGCTGGTCGAGTTTTGAGCTGCGACAACTGTATATCGGTCTGATATACAAAAGGGGATCCGAGGAAATACTGGCCGAAGTATTCCCTCATCTGCAGCGGGTTTAATCAGCCTGGATTCAAGAAAAGGACGGCGTTCTGTTTCTTGTTTGGTCGACCTGGATTACGTCTCGTCCCCTCTGCTTCGGGACGAAACGGATCATTAAGCTCTGGCAAGATGTTTTAACTGACAAACAACGTACCGTAAGGAGGCTTTTACACAGTTCTGGGCAGATATTAGAACTAGTGCGTTTTGTTATTAATGAGCAAAGGGTTCACTACCATTGTTGTCATTAATGTGATCTGATTTAATCATGTACTGGTCCATATGTGATTATTAATCTGTTCTGTGAATGTATAATAGATCAATTATACCGTTGATTTATTTTGGTTGTGATATTGTAAAAAGGTATATGAGTTTATTATTGAAGGATTATTGATTAGCTACCGATAATTGTGACGTTAATAAATCTTATTATGCTTAATTAGCAGTTGCTTGTGATTATTTGTGTACTTGTAATAATTGCTGGTCAATCAGGTCCGTGCTTGGATTCACCCCTTCCTTTATTTCCTTTTTAAGGGATTACCACAGAAATGAGACTGTTCCACAGCTTGATTATTGGTCCCTGACTTGCAGGGTGGTGCCCCGTTTTGATTGTTTGTCGATTTGATAGTTATTAATAACCATATTCATAACTTTAATATTGATAAAACATCTTTGATAATTTGCCAATGATCAAATCTGTACCCTATGAGAATCCTACAACAGTGACTGATTTGTTGAATGTCCAGCCTTGTAATACAAATGACATTTAATAATTACCATGACAACATAAAGCACTGACAAATAAGCCTGGGGTAAACATTAAAGTCCGTAAGAAATCACACTTACTAAAGCGCAGATTGCAGAAAAGCCCTTTTTAAACACCATCTGAACTACACTGGACAGTCTTTATACAGCCGTATTGATCCTACGGCTTGACCGCGTCAGTTATAGCAGCGAAAAAAAAATTCTTCAGCTGCGCTGCGACAGTTTACATTTTTTGTGTAACGTTAGCTTCAGTACAGCGACCTGGCTAAAATATGTGAGGAGGGCATGTTGTACTGCTTATCCAGTGTATTTATTAAGCAGTCAGTCCAGGCTTGGTCACCGTACTGAGGTGCATCCTTTCTTTTGCAATACACTTTTACTGCTTGAGTAATTTCCACGTTCTGTTACTGAAGTATATTCATATGGAGTTATGCGGTCAGTTATCCCTGTCGGGTGGCATTTTGCTTACTTGACAGTTAACACCCTGGTGTTTGCTTTATAGCCATGCAACTATCGTACATGGCTTTGTGGTGTTTTTTTTAAGTGGCAATATATGGCGTTTAATTCCTATCAAAGAGCGCATTCTTTCAATTTGAGAGCATTTCTCACTGATATTACGTTCAGATTTTGTAATGATCTCCGTCAAAACCTTGCTCTCATACTCAAAATAGTCACTGCTCGCACTTTGATTTGCTCTGCTTGTGCTCAAACTTTCTGCTTGGACTCATAGGTTGTTGCTTGGACAGATTTCCTGCTCTCAGCTTTGGCCCTTCTCCTCACACTCCGGCTGATTCTGCGCGCTTGCAAATCTCTCGGAGTTCTCCTGCACTCTTGGATTGTTCGTGTTACAACCTTATGAAAATTCCCCAACCAATAGAATGCCAGCTGTAGTGTTGACCAATGAAATGATCCCTGCCCCTTTGAGGGTGCGTTTGTTTTACTTTAGAACATCCCTTGCGGACGGTGTGTCGACGCTCTTTCACCTGCACCCATCAGGAAACGGGAGACATAGATTTTCTTTATAGTTTAGCTAGATTGAACTACATATGACGGACAGTATGTGTATTTAATGACCCCACTTTGCATTTTTTCCTCGTTTGGTTAACCATGTTCCTGACTAATTTCATGTTGGAGCCAATAGTAAAACCTAAACCGTAATATAACCTAAAAGAACACAAGAAACTGGATTGTTTGCGTCAGTTTTTGCATAAATGTTATGGGTTTTTCAGAAGTCTTCATTGCTTCATATAACAGTCCGAAAATGATCGATTCATCAGTCTGTATAAAACGGAATGTTAAGTACAATTTCACCACTATAATAAAAACAGATCTAGAAATGATATGCCTTCTTATTTGCTCCTTAAATAGCAGGGAGGTTTTATTAATACAAAGCAAAGTGAACAGAAAAAAAAAAAAAAAGTATTTTGTTTTACTTTCTTTTCTTCCAGGGGCCTGTTTCACAAAACCAAGATTAGGGATTAAGCCGGGATTTCCTGGTTATCCTGGATGAATTTAGCCTGGACTCTGTTTCACGAAAGCAGAGGCACATAAATCACCATGGAGATGTATTCTGTGCAGCTAGCCTGGCCAGGCTAACAGCCAGGATTTATTTAATCCTGGAACCTTTTCTGTTCACTCAGCAGTGGTTTAACCTATTGTTATCAGCCTGGATTAAAATACAACAGGTGCATATTGCTGTTCATTTAAGTATTATTATTTAAAGTTGTGACCATTATTTTTTTTTTTACAATTATAAATTTGTCATTGTTACGGTTATATTGCTGTATGAAGACTGCTGTTCATATTGTTGTAAGAAGTTTGATGAATATATTATGGCAGTTGTTGAGATAATTAGAAAAGGCTGGTAAAATTTCAAATGAGTTTTAAATGAAGTCTGTTACTAAGGGCAATACATACAATGCTGTACATTTCTATAGTTCCCCAATGCACCTTAAATTATTTTAGTTTATAATTTCTTTTTTTATTTTTTAACAAAGGATCATGTTTGTTCTGCTTCCATGTGCATTGTATTTGGCAGTCTTAGCACACAATCTGTGTTGTCCAGTAAACTGGGACTATAATTTGGGAGGATTGTACAATTTTAAGAACATATCCTAACTGTACAATCCTCCCAAATTATAGACTTAGTTCACTGGACCAGTAACTATCTAGTGATGTAGGCTACTGTACATTCATGTAACAGGGAGGACACCTTAATGGTTTTTGACCTTATATTTTGCCTGGGGGGACATAACTGATGAATATACTCTGTTCCATTCATGTTTATAGTGTGCATGGAATTTATCACTTTATAGTTTCTAGATTTTACAGTGCAATTTCTTCAGTGTCTTTATTTTCTATGGATACCAGGGAGCAAGGCATATAATATGTAGAGAAGGAAACTCGTCCTCTATAAAAAATAAAAAACGCGATAGCGGACAGACTAAATGATAGTCTAAAAATATACATTTATGAACTACTGCTCTTAAATGTGTCACTTGTCATTTGCAAAAACAAACACCTGTACACATTGCATTAAAAGCGAGTAGTGGAAGTTAATTACTTAGGAAATTAATATTTTAGCTAATGAGAGAGAGGGAGGAACAGAGTGAAAGATATTTACGCTTCATATTCTAGCGTTCTAGAAAATGGATCTTCATGGTAAATTTCCTGAGTAACATTAGGCAAAGAGTACAATTGTTAATTTGTGCAAATGATTAGTAGCCTAATCATTGAATGGTAGGATTATGACCGTTTCCATTCAGAGCAGTGGTCAGTTAATGTATATATTTAGGCTGCTTACGCATTCAGTCGGTCCGTGATTGTCTGCTACGCTTTCTCTCGCTGTTTCAGTACAGCGGCCGTGTTATTTTCTTTTTATTCAAATGTGTTTCACGTCATCATACTTCCACAAGAAGCTGCTGCTCACTCTGTATAAAGTACGTACAATGCGTATTCTCCATTTTGGCATCAGTAAATCTGTGATCGACCTCGCGGTCTTTTGAGGAAATCCGTGGACGCGCATCTATCTGAATTAGTTCAGCCTGGCTCGACCAAGTCGCTCCTCCTCAGCCTGGCTTGCAATACCTGAATTATCCTCTTGTGAACACTAGGCTTATGTTATCTTTATTTTAGTTCATATCATAACCCTGCTCACAAACTCACCTGTACCTGGGTCATCTGTTTGCCAATATCAATGTTCCTGCTACAGTAAATCCTACAGGCTTCACAGTAGTACAAATCATATGCTTTTTAAGTTTTGTGTCAAATATTGTGCAGTTTGTTATGAATTACTCATTGTTTTGACAAGGTAAATTACAGCCATTTAACAAGTGTTGGCTCTGGTAAATTTAATTGTACGTTTACAGAACATGAAAAACCTATTTGCCGTGATCAGGGTTTTAATTTGTTGCAAATATGAACATGGCTTTAATCTGTATCTTATTGCTCTGAAAAACTACAATGATTTAAGAAATATCAGTGATACTTATAAACATTTATTGAATTGATTGTATATGTTGGCAGACATTACAGGTACCTATTCATGTAAGCAGAGAAAACAGTCATCAAAACGATGGAATTTGATATGGCATAGAAGTATAGCATGGTAACCTGTCAGCACTGTTCAAGTCCAAGCATGGATGTCTTATTCAGACAGCAGTGAAGATCATAGAGAAAGAAGAACATCACCATCCTTAACCTTTTTTATGAAAAATCTGTGGTCAGGGAGGCCAAAAAGATTCTGAACGACCCAACACGCATTCTGAACCCAGAATTCGAGGTGTTGCCTTCAGGCCGATGGTTCAGAATGTCAAATTGAAGGATTAACTATTACAAAAATTCATTCATTCCACCCTCCATAAAAATATTAAACAGCAACAAGAAGTAGTATTGATTTCATCTGGGGAGTATGATATGAAAACTATTCTTTATTAATTACTTTTATTATTTAAAGAAATACTGCCACACACTCATTTGTCTGTTGCTCTGACAGATTTGGTCATGTTAACATGCTAACATTAATATAGCATGCTCAGCTAAATGCTAGCTGAATAAAACTAAGTAAAATAAACAGACAAGAAGCTCAAGGTCCTAATTGGTACAGACATTAAACCCCCTTTGATTAAGGTAACACTGACTTTCCTGTGGAGAACAGCAAAGTGGGCTCTCTGCATTTCATCCATTAGGCCATTTTTATGGTGTGCGACGAGCTTTAGAGCTAGTGGCCCTCATTTATGAAAAGTGCGTACGACCTAAAACCGGCGTACGACGGGCGTACGCCGATTCCTAAGCAAAACTCGGCATTTATCAATTTGGACGTGAGCGTAGGCTGCGATCAAATCTCACGTCTGGTCTGAACTCGTGTACGCAAGTTTCAGAGTCGGCGTGGCCTTGCAGTGCAGCATATAATCAGTTTAACAGGAGAAGTCATCAGTTGATCACTTATCAGCAATGGCAGATCTGGCTCTTTTAGAAGACTTCTATAAGCCGGTACAATAGTGCACACGTACGCACACCGTGGCACCACGGTGGAGCGCTCCATCGGATTGTTTAAGGGCAGATGGCTCGCATCAGTGGGGGGGGGGGGAAGAGACCCTATACACGGCAGAAAAAGTCTGCAACATTGTTTTAGCCTGTGGGGTTCTGCACAACATCTCGCAGGGAAACTGGGTGCCATAAATGTAGCGATGGAGCCAGATGACCCGATGCCCAGAGAGCAGTGTCCAGAACAGCCCCAACTGAAGAAGACAGGATATTATTATTCCTCGCTTTTAAAAGGTAGCCTATAGTGTTATGTTTGGCAATGATATTCATAGGCTACAGGAAACATGACGATGCACAACATTTTTATTTATTATTCAGGTTTTCATTTCCATGTCGTGAATGATTTATTTCTGCCATTGACAGAGTTATTTCAGCTTGTTGTTCCAGCCCCTCTGCTGTCAGGAGACAGGGTTGTGGTGGTGGTCCAGCACGGGGGGGCGGAGGACGCGCGCAGTCCCTCAGCTGTTGTCTCGTTCTGACTCATGAAAAAAAAAAAAAAAAAAAAATAAGAGTAAAATAAAAGACACTGCATAAACTCCGCTACCGTGTGTTTATTTAAATATAGGTACACCATGTAGGCCTAAGAGATTGCAATAAGCCTGTATATTACTATTAGGACTATAGAAAATGCGTCAAGGATGTATAAAATAGGCTAAACTTCAGCTGGAGTCCGATTTACTACGGCAACACTGTTGACCGCATCACTGATCTCTTTTCATCCCGCATTCTTTCTACAGCCTTAAATAACAGTTTTCAACCGTACACACGTTAGTGCAAATGAACCTGAGATATCAGGGTTTCAATCTCCACCTCTGAAAAGTGCCGCTTCTCAGCGGGATTACGTCTCGCCATGTTGTAAATTGTAGGGGCGAGGCCTCAAAACCCAGAATATATTGGGGCATGATATTTAAATTACGATCGTTTCCAGCCGCTGCATTTATCAATGTACGATCATTCTTACGCTCTGATTGGTGTGATACGAAAATTTCATAAATCACACGTGAAGCCTGTCGTAAGAGGATTTCTGCGCTCATATCTGCGCTGGTTTCTACGTTAGGTTGATAAATGAGGGCCACTGTGACTATATAATTTAAACCTTGACCATTGACTTTATGGTCAGACCAAGGGGAATGAAATTAACCAAAAGTTTGTTTTAGAGGTGAGTGCAGGACAACTTTAAAAACAACAGGTTAACAAACCTGCGAGGTCCAAATACATCAGAAGCAGGGCCTTGCAAACACAGAACTGCACACACGACAGGCACAAGCAAACACATACAAATGCACACAGGGAGATACACAAACACTAATTCACTCACACAGACACATCAGATTAGTGAAGCCGCAGGCTCTAAAACCACAAACAGCAGGAACTTAATTGAAGCAGGCAGGAACCAAAGATTGTCCTGAGCGTGTCAAATGCTTCCCCTTGCCACTGAGATTGTGACACACACTTCAGAACCAATGGGTCATCATTATCAAATAGATGCATGACACACATGCTCACACTCGATGACTTTGTTTCCCCCCCATTCTTTTTATCATCAATGAGACACATGACTGCTCACAGCTGCAATGCATTGAGGGAGCCATAAAACAGGTCAAAATAAATGTTCTCCAGACACATGCTTTGGACTCAGAATAGGATAGGCTCTGATGGACTAAGGAGAGAAAAAGGTGAACCAGGAGAGCGTAGTGGGTTTTTTCATCAAGGAAGGTGATACTCCAACTTGTACCCCAGAGAGTTACTCTACAATTGTATCATCCAAGTTGTGGATTGGTAGACATGTCGACGAAGACAAATTCTAATCACTGACAGCAGTAGAAAATTGGTCTGCAAGTATTTTGGCAGCTCACTACCACGTTGCATACAAAGTACAAATGCAAAATCTGGAGCTCTTTCCCATTAAAAAGGTAACATTTTAAAATGCCTTCTGTGACTATTAAAATCTTTAAATCCAACAATAATTGATTAAATAGTTGTCATATGGTAAACCATTAGACAAGTTTAGTAAAAAAAACTATTATTCACACATTTAGTAGATGGGAACAACAGAAGCAATACAAGCACAACCTTTCTTTGAGCGCTTTCTTTGGCTTTAGGGACTGTTTTTGCATTAATCAGTCAGACAGATAAGAGTGTGGGAACAAAGTTAAGCTTCATTCAAACACACTAAATAATGGTGTGGAACCCACTGCTTTTAACTAACTTAAATGATTAAAGAAAGTCAGAAAGTGATGAATTCAATATTTAAAATTAATCAGATTCTTTGCTTAATCTACTACTTAAACATAATGCACAAAGAACCACAGGCTGTGGCGCAGCATCCCTTCTCTGGCTCTTTATACTGGATATGCAAAAGAGCTGTTCACTAAGCCCAGTTAAATGTGACTGTACAAAGCTTGAAGCAGGGATATTCAACTATACAGTTACGGGGGACACATTTTCATAAGGCTAATACTTTTCCACATGTCAACGCCTGTTGAACAGGTATATTCATAAAGTCTTGGCTTTTTACTCACAAAAGGTTTTATTGCACGTACAGTTACAAGCGTAACATTAATTGTCATCTGAACCAGGCAGGGTGTCACTCAACAATACAGATTTGTTCTGTTGTTCAGTTAGTTTGGATTGAAGCAATAGTGATGGATTTACTCTTCTGCCCTGAGAGCAGTGGCAAGCTCTATAGGTTTTGAAATGAGAGTGAAATAAACAACTAAAAGTCAGTTTGATACCGATGCACAAGGCCCTCACATGCACTAACATGAATGCGCGGCCGGACCGGCTACAAAAACAAACAACGGAGAAGCTCGGATTACAACACACACAGAGGGAGTGTGACTTAATTCTGTGCGCAAGGCACTATTACTCCACTACATTTTTACATAGCAAATAGTTGTTTGCTGCTAGATTAATGTTCTGAATGTAGAGTATAGTCTCTTTAAAGCAGCAAGGGCAGTCCGTGTCCTTGATGATGCAAGGACACTGGGTGCCTGAGCTACAGTCTAAAGCCGTCTCTCACTACCCTTTGGTAGTACCCAAGGACCTAAACTTCTCACTCTCCTTGCCTAATGCAGCTCCATCATGTGATGGGTGAAGCACACCTGAACAGGCAAAGACTCTTCTGCACGCTCACTATTCAGTGGCAAGAATTGGGGTCGTGGTCTCACACACACACACACACACACACACACACACACACACACACACACACACACACACACACACACACACACACACACACACACACACACACGGTTTAAAAATCAACTAATGATGGGACATAAACCTGGCAAGTTTACATAAGGACATTATATTAACATTTACGCCTACGGTGATAACAGAAATCCATGAATGTGGACAATGTACAATTAATGAGAAAATACTAAGAGAAAAGTTTGATAAAGACAGAAGTAGGTGTCCTCCTGAATATTTTTACGTTACGTAACATTTTGGCTTTCAAAAAAAGGTGAGTGGGAACCCACGCATGAGATCGTTGCACTGTATTCAGTCAATAGTCAATCTTCACAGGGCCCCATATTACTCACCTTAAATTTATCTTCACCAACTTCAGCAATGCATAGAATACGTTGTAATGTTATTTTATTATCTTCTTATCTTTTATATTAGCTCACAGTGTGTCGTATGTGCCTACATGATGTTTCATGCTGTAGTGGAATATTGTATGTGTGCTAGTGTGTAGGGGGGCTGCTTGCATGATCTTGCCTAAAGCACCAGCAATGCTAGGACCACCACATGGGAGGTGGTGCAGTAGTGCCGTTTGTGTGGCTGTGTCTGAGGTGGTTTTAATCTTGTTCCAATTTTTAGCAACTCCTGCTCTGACAGCATACTGCAGGGGAAGACTAAACTCTTTCACAAAACATCTACTGTATGTTTGTTCTGTTGAAGGTAGATATTATGCCATATTCTTTTTGTGATTTTGTGTTGCTGTTGACCGGTGTCAAACCTGGGTACAAGTCAAGCCAATTTTGTTAGTGTAGCCCAATAATCACAAATCACAAAATTACCTCAGGGGGCTTAACAATTACCCCTTTAACAGGGGGGGGAAAAAATGAAGAAATCTCAGGAAGAGCAACTGAGGAGAGATCCCTCTCCCAGGACGGACAAACGTGCAATAGATGTCACGTGTACAGAACAGACCAACACAAAAAATTTTAATATAGACAAACAATATGACAAAATGATCAATAGAATGTGAACATATGAAAAAGATGGATGCGGGAGGATGTCAAGTAGCTTACAGGTGTCACTAAAAAGCTAGAGCCTGAGCCACACGCGCTCCTCTCGGCAATGTAACCTGGAAACAGGACACACTAGACAAACACACAAGCAAAAGTAAAGCACATAATTTACGCAGATAGGAGAATAAAACAAAGGAACAGAGGGAGAGAGAGAGAGACAAGAAAACAGGCTGTATCTCCTGCAGGATGGAGATCCAGATCCAACATGTGGAATAAGGCACTGACAGCAAGAGAGGTCCCAGGACAGCCGATGTCCAACACAAAGAAGCTTGAGTTAAAGAGAGATAGAGATGGAGGGAGGTACACAGCAGTGCTTGTGGTACACAAATAAAGAGGGTTATTGAGAAGCAAAGGGTTTCACAAAGTTATTATTCTCGTCGGCAGTACTAGTTAGGCTTATATTATATAGACTGACCCTGACCCGCCAGAATAACAATAATTGAAAGTTAACGCAAAAACATAATCATACCAGAGGAAGTGGGTACAATAGGAAAAGCTCCTGCGGCTTGCTGACTTCTTTTTAACCCTAGGGAAAAGACAGGAGCCCTGTATTCTGAAAGTGGAGAGTCCTGATTTAAGTACTGGGTTTAAGGAGATCAGACAGGTATGAAGGGGCGTTTCCATTTACAATTTGTTGGTCAGCCAAGGCACATTAAAGTCTGATCTGACATGGATCGGGAGCCAATGAAAGGAAGCTAAAACTGGTGTAATATGGTCACATTTTTTACTTTTAGTTACAATTCTTGCTGCAGCGTTCTGAAACCATTCAAAGACTTCTAGTAGTAGAACGTGGCAAGCCTGACAGCAGAATGATACAATAATAAGTCTGGATGATACAAAGGCATGAAATATGATCTCTGCATAAGCCATGGATAAAAAAAAGACCTGATTTTAGCTATGTTGCATAGGTGAAAGAAGGCAATCTCACTGATATTTTTTATATACTGATCAAAAGAAAAGGGTTGAATAGAACGTAACACCAAGATTCCTAACTGCTGAACTTTGGGATATTACACAATTGTCTAGGGTTAGTTACCTGATCAAACTGAGGTCTATGTGGAACTGGGCCAGTGATCAACATCTCAGTTTTATCGGAGTTTAGGAGCAAGAAATTACTTGACATCCAGTTTTTCACAGCAGACAACCAGGCCTCTCATTCAATAAGCAAAATTAATTCCAAGACTGCTTAAAATTTGGCCAAGAGATGAGATGTACAGAGAGAAGAGCAGAGGGCCAAGAACAGAGCGCTGAGGTACTCCATATTTCAAAAGAGAAAATATTGATGTCGTAATATTAAATTAAACACAGCGTGTTCTTTCTGATAGGTAAGATTGTAACCATGCAAGAGCCAGGCCAGAGACGCCAAATTTGTTTTCCAATCGATCAAGGAGTACAGTGATCAACAATGTCAAAAGCTGCACTGAGATCCAGTAGTAGAAGCACCAAGCTGGAATCTGAATCTATATAAAAAGGAGAAGATCATTTAGGACTTAGAGTGGCAGGCCCTGAAAGCAGACTGAAAGGGTTAAAAAAAGATTACTATTAAATATATGTGCTGAAAGTTGTTGACACCACTCTTTCCAGAACTTTTTGAAAATAATGGAAAGTTACAGACTGGTCAATTATTTAGAGACCCTGGATCAGTGGGTTTTCTTTAAAGCTTTAGTGCGTAGTTTCTGTTGCCCTTATGAGAATTTCTAAGTAACGACAACAGCCGCCACACCAATGGTTATCCCCGTTCGTCTTTGCAGACCGTTTTTTTAGAGGTTAGTCCTTCTGCTGAACGTGTAGGTCTTTTATTTAGCAGTTAGGGGTGGGACAAAATATTGGTACTATTGGTAATATATCGTTCTTCGTGTAATACGATAATTTTTTTTCAATGGATTTGCAGACAGCAGAGGAAAATAACAGATGCCCCAGCCATGTTTATTTGCTCTATAGTTAGATAATATGAATTTACAGACTGAAAAACTTTTCAAATAGTTTGGACTTGCAGTGAATGAAGAGAGAAAACCTGCACTTAACCTTTTCACAGGCATTTTGTATTCATAGTTAAACCGATATGATGTATCAATATAGGATTGTCTAGCAATATATTGTTTATCGCAGAATTGCTGTATCATGATATTACCGGTATCATGAGCCATGTATCGTAAGGTACCCTGTGATTCCTTCCCCTATTAGCAGTACAAATCACTGACTGAAACATTTTGTGGGCGTTTCTTCTGAGTTTCAGCCATGTCTTTACCTGTTGCAGCAGTCTCTTCCTCTCCTAAGCTGTTGTCCTTTCTCAGCGGTGATGTAAAACTCATCACTTGAGCTGCTGCAGAAAAAAAAAATAGATGGATGTGAAGTACATGACAGGCAGCAGTGAAACATGTTTTTTTACTGGACATGTTTAATGATTTTTAATAAACTTAATGAAGCAATTAACTGAAATTATGTGCAGTTTCTTACTTTTCATGTCTGTTCCACCTTGTCTTGGTCTTCTGGGAGTGAAGTGTACAAGGAGCATTAACATTTCTCTCTGCTATTTTGTGGCATACCGGAGATACGTTTTGGCTCATACTCTGATTCACATAAAGAGCAGTAATCATCATCATCCAAAATCAGACATCCGAACCCTTGTCATACTATGTTGAGTCTAAATGTAGCAACTGGGCAAGTGCTTCATCTACACGCATTCACTTGCTTGATTTCCATTGTTGTGCAATTGGGAGACTGAGGTTGGTTTCCAGATCTGTACAAAAACCAAAATTTACAAAACTGGAAAATGTATTTCAAAAGAAGTCAATTTTATTTGGTCATCTCTGTAAATTTTAAACACTTTGTTCAATGCGCCACACAACATTTAAGCTGTTGTGCGACCGCTTTCCAAAAGCACATTTGCCGTGAAAAGATACAGGCAACGCAATTTTCTGTTAACAGAAACCGGTGGCAATATGGCCCAGTACCTACCGGACGAAATAGTAACGCAGATTTCAGTGCCTCATTACGGTGCCACTTAAAAGATGCAGTAGGTAAGACTTATAAAATGGTCATATTTGCTGAAACTGACCCTATGTTAGAGTAGAACTACATGAAGCAAGTAATTAAAGAAAATAATGTTGCTTCTCTGGCGATTTGCAAAAATCCACAGTTCCCTGTTTAGATCAAGGGGGTAAGCTTCTTCTCGGAACGCATAGCTCCTATGATGCCATTTTGAGTCTAACAAGCCATCACCTCCAGTTAGCATTCCATTGACTGCAATTCATTTTGATGCCACTTAGACAGCGAATAACTTTACATCTGAAGCGTTTAAAGACTATTTGTCCATAGTTTATTTCTAAAGAAACCCGACAACGTATAAAAGGCTCCATTACCTTGTCTCACGTTATGGTTTCATAGTAGTAGTAGTTTTTGTAAAAATAGGCTAACGATTGTGTCATAACCACGCGACTTACTGTTGCACAGTAGAGAAATTACCGTACAGGAGAAGCTCGCAGGCAGTTTCGACTCACATTAGCTGTTTAAGTTTAATTATCAATGTTAACTAGCATTTTAGTTATTAATAATTAGCCTGTGCCTATGTTATCTCCTTACATATACCTACACTCTCCGTCTGCAAAATTCGTAATGATTGAGGTTTCTCTTGGCACAGCTACCCGAAGACAAAACTTTCAGACAGGTTGCACACGTCACATCTACGTCTTCGAGCTCAGTTGGAGGCTGCGCAATAATGCTCAGCCATCACCGGAAAATTGCTTCTAAAAGCATGTTCACACCAGGACAAATTTTGCACGCGATATTTGCCGATGTTTAACACCTCTTGACTAAACAAAGGGCGCCAATGTGAGTGTGCACACAGACGCGAAAAATGTCACGCGTAAAAGCGTAATTTTCAAAAAAAACGCCTCTGGTTCGTTTTTTGGGTTTGACGCGCCGCGTCAAAAAGTATCTGATCAATGAGATTGGCGCTTTTGCTCACGTGTCTAGAGCTTCTGAAGTTACAGTAAAACACAACTTGGGGGCGCTCAAACACAAAACGGTCTTGCCGAGCACACATACGTAATGGCGTAGAAGATATACACCAAGTAGCATCTACACTGCCGGGATAATCCAGATAATACATCCATGGTGTCGGAACATAAAGCACTTTGACAAACGCGACTACAAAAATCGACAAGAGAATTTCTATGGAGTGGTATTGCAGAGCAAATGGGCCTTGATGGTGAGTTTAATTTCACTTAATTGTCTTTCACGTACATAGGCTTGTAACTTTTTCCCCACAAACATTTGACAATCACCACCTTGTGTACCGGGGTATTTCTCTTTTACATTAAGCGCCATCTAATATCAGGGAATGAATTTGCATGTTCACTCGGCTCATCGTCAGCGAAAATCGCTTGGGTGTGAACACAAAAAACGCGTTGGAAAAACGCTGGAGAATAACGTGCGCCGACATTCGTCCCGGTGTGTACGGCCTTTAATAGACTTCACTGATCTCCATCCAGAGCAACGGGATCTGTTGGTCCATTTTATATACGTCTATGGTTCAGATGCACCAATCAGGGCCATGGAGGGGTATCTAACTGCGTGTCAATCACTGCTCATGCACACACATTAATTCTCCCTTGTAGGGGGAGGGCTTTAGGAGACAGTTTTGGGCTTTAGCGGAAAGGGGGGAGTGACTATGAAGTTGTCCATGTTCAATTGTTTTGGCTAAGTCCTGGATCTTCTCCTACCTACAGCACATTTAAATGTCTGCGCTGTTCTCTGATGCTCCGAAACAGATGTTAGAGGCAACCAAAACATTGCTGATGTTACGCTAGTAAACACTATTAACACGTTACACTTGGTAGCAGGTAACGTTAGCCTACCAAATAGTAACTGGATTAAACACTGTTAAAATGCTGACCGTTACAGTGTAAAAGTGTGACTGTATTTCACTGTAGAGGATTCCAACAGCGGGACGTTCAAGAGTCTGCCGCTAAAGCCATGAGCTAAAAGACACAAATTAGCACTGGTCACTGCGGTTGTCTGAAAAACACGGTCAGGAAAAAAATTGTTGCATTTACTGGTAGACTAGTAAACCTTGTGGTGCATTCAAAGCTATTGTAAGATACCCTTTTCTCATCTTTTTTTTTTCTTCTAACTGCAATTTACTGGTGAAAGAAGTAATTAAGTTATTACATGTTTAATAATGATTTAAAGTCCTCCTTTTTGTTCTGATCCAAAAATGTATCCGATCTGTGAGTTTTGTGATCCGTTGCACCCCTTTTTGAGAGGGATGGGAAATTAGATTGCAAGCCATTATGTCATTGTTTCATTATTAAAATGCGTGGTACATAAGAAATTAATTGCTTCAAATTTAGGCAGTTTAAAGCATGGCAATCGTATTGTCAATTTCGGCAACCAAAAGCTGATGCCTGGTTGCCAAGCCGGCAACCACTTTAAAATGTTAGCGTTGAGCCCTGAATGGTCACTGTGTAATGGTGCATAATCAACCATGACACAATTAGTTTGATTGTAGTCTTGTTTAGGCGAATAAGCTTAGGCCCATCAAATCCAATTAACCAGGATCAGTTGTTACATCTTTCTCCGAAGGGTACAGCCAAAACACACAAGACCACCGTTCTTTGGTACTGTAGCATCTGCAATGTTAGTGTAGCTGGTCTTTCGCTGCCTTCAAGTTAAGTTTTCAACGTGGGAAGATTCCTAGTTCTCTTCTCACAAATAGTTAATGATTTGTGTTTGCAGTTTTTCCACACCATGCCAAAGGGCAGAAAATAACAAAATTGATGTATTAAATACTTTTTCAAAACATCAAGACACTGTATATGTCACAAGTCAAGATTTCAAATCAGTGGGTTGTTTACATGGACTCTTCTTGTAAACAATTGAAACCACAATATATATCAGGATAGATAAGACTGGACGGAAGACATGGGCCCACCACCTGTGGGAGAAACCGCTGGGGTTGGGTGCGCTGCCATATGGGTGGCAGTGAAGGTCAGGGGCCTCAACGGACCAGACCCGGGCAGCAGATGCTGGCTCTGGGGACCTCTCTGTGGGGGGAGCCAGAACTGGTGCAGGAGGTGGAGCGCTACCGGTTAGATCTGGTGGGGTTAACCTCTGCGCACAGTCTCGGTTCTGGAACCGTACTCCTGGATAGGGGTTGGACTCTTTTCTTCTCCGGAGTTGCCCAGGGTGTGAGACGCCGGGCGGGTGTGGGGATACTCACAAGCCCCCGGCTGAGCGCCGTTGTGTTGGAGTTTACCCCGGTGGACGAGAGGGTCGCCTCCCTACGCCTGCGGGTTGTGGGGGGGAAAACTCTGACTGTTGTTTGTTCATATGCACCAAACAGGAGTTCGGAGTATTCGGCCTTCTTGGAGACCTTGACTGGAGTCCTGCATGGGGCTCCAGTGGGGGACTCCATTGTTCTGCTGGGGGACTTCAACGCACACGTGGGCAATGATGGAGACACCTGGAGAGGCGTGATTGGGAGGAACGGCCTCCCTGATCTAAACCAGAGTGGTTGTTTGTTGTTGGACTTCTGTGCTAGTCATGGATTGTCTATAACGAACACCATGTTCGAACATAGGGATGCTCAAAAGTGTACCTGGTACCAGAGCACCCTAGGCCGAAGGTCAATGATCGGTTTCATAATCGTTTCATCTGATCTGAGGCCGTATGTTTTGGACACTCGGGTGAAGAGAGGGGCAGAGCTGTCAACCGATCACCATCTGGTGGTGACTTGGGTCAGGGGGTGGGGGAACCTCTGGACAGACCTGGTAAGCCCAAACGTGTAGTGCGGGTAAATTGGGAACGTCTGGACGAGGCCCGTGTCCGACAGACTTTCAACTCACACCTCCGGCGGAGCTTTTCGTGCATCCCTGTGGAGGCTGGGGGCATTGAACCCGAGTGGACAATGTTCAAAGTTTCCATTGCTGAAGCTGCGGCGAGGAGCTGTGGTCTTAGGGTCTTAGGTGCCTCAAGGGGCGGTAACCCACGAACACCGTGGTGGACACCGGTGGTCAGGGAAGCCGTCCGACTGAAGAAGGAGTCTTTCCGGGATATGTTATCCCAGAGGACTCGGAGGCAGTTGCAGGGTACCCGAAGGGGCCGAAGGGCTGCAGCCTCTGCCGTGAAAGAGGCAAAGCAGCGGGTGTGGGAGAAGTTTGGAGAAGACATGGAGAAGGACTTTCGGTCGGCACCAAAGTGCTTCTGGAAAACTGTTCGCCACCTCAGGAGGGGGAAGCGGGGAACCATCCAAGCTGTGTACAGTAAGGATGGGACACTGTTGACCTCAACTGAGGTGGTAATAGGGCGGTGGAAGGAGCACTTTGAGGAACTCCTGAATCCGACTAATAGAGCTGGAGGATAACGGGGGATTGTCGTCGATTTCCCAGGCGGAAGTCACTGATGTAGTCAAACAACTCCACAGTGGCAAAGCCCCGGGGATTGATGAGATCCGTCTAGAAATGCTCAAGGCTCTGGGTGTGGAGGGGCTGTCCTGGTTAACACGCCTCTTCAACATTGCGTGGAAGTCTGGGACGGTGCCAAAGGAGTGGCAGAATGGGGTGGTGGTTCCCCTTTTTAAAAAGGGGGACCAGAGGGTGTGTGCCAATTACAGGGGTATCACACTTCTCAGCCTCCCTGGTAAAGTCTACTCCAAGGTGCTGGAAAGGAGGGTTCGGCCGATAGTCGAACCTCTGGTTAAGGAGGAACAATGCGGATTCCGTCCTGGTCGTCGAACAACGGACCAGCTCTTCACTCTCGCAAGGATCCTGGAAGGAGCCTGGGAGTATGCCCAACCGGTCTACATGTGTTTTGTGGATTTGGAGAAGGCGTATGACCGGGTCCCCCGGGAGATACTGTGGGAGGTGCTGCGGGAGTATGGGGTGAGGGGGTCTCTACTCAGGGCCATCCAATCTCTGTATGACCAAAGTGAGAGCTGTGTCCGGGTTCTCGGCAGTAAGTCGGACTCGTTTCAGGTGAGGGTTGGCCTCCGCCAGGGCTGCGCTTTGTCACCAATCCCGTTTGTAACATTTATGGACAGGATATCGAGGCGTAGTCGGGGTGGGGAGGGGTTGCAGTTTGGTGGGCTGGGGATCTTATCGCTGCTCTTTGCAGATGATGTGGTCCTGATGGCATCATCGGCCTGCGACCTTCAGCACTCACTGGATCGGTTCGCAACAGAGTGTGAAGCGGTTGGGATGAGGATCAGCACCTCTAAATCTGAGGCCATGGTTCTCAGCAGGAAACCGATGGAATGCCTTCTCCAGGTAGGGAATGAGTCCTTACCCCAAGTGAAGGAGTTCAAGTACCTTGGGGTTTTGTTCGCGAGTGAGTGGACAATGGAGCGGGAGATTGGTCGGCGAATCGGCGCAGCGGGTGCGGTATTGCATTCAATCTATTGCACCGTTGTGACGAAAAGAGAGCTGAGCCAGAAGGCAAAGCTCTCGATCTACCGGTCAGTTTTCGTTCCTACCCTCACCTATGGTCATGAAGGCTGGGTCATGACCGAAAGAACGAGATCCAGGGTACAAGCGGCCGAAATGGGTTTCCTCAGGAGGGTGGCTGGCGTTTCCCTTAGAGATAGGCTGAGAAGCTCAGTCATCCGTGAGGAGCTCGGAGTAGAGCCGCTGCTCCTTTGCGTCGAAAGGAGCCAGTTGAGGTGGTTCGGGCATCTGGTAAGGATGTCCCCTGGGCGCCTCCCTAGGGAGGTGTTCCAGGCACGTCCAGCTGGGAGGAGGCCTCGGGGAAGACCCAGGATTAGGTGGAGGGATTATATCTCCAACCTGGCCTGGGAACGCCTCGGGATCCCCCAGTCGGAGCTGGTTAATGTTGCTCGGGAAAGGGAAGTTTGGGGTCCCCTGCTGGAGCTGCTCCCCCCCGACCCGACACCGGATAAGCGGACGAAGATGGATGGATGGATGGAAGACATTGTTGGGAGTAAAGATGTAGCAGACTCTGGTTGTCATTACTTAGAATTCCTCATGGGGCCGACAGAAACTATGCACTATAGCTTTAAATGTTGCAATTAATTATTAGCAATTAATCTGCAGTTCACGTGTGCCCAACTGTGGGGGTGGTCCGTTACACCACTACTGTATATTCAATATCACTGAATTTATTGATCAATAGAAAATGTATTTCAAAATAGAAAATATACACTTAACCATAAACAGTTTAAAGCATGAATAATTGCATAATTATTAAATAAATACAGTTTGAAACAGAAATAAAAAACCTAGTATACCTTTTCTATTCAAATAAATAAATTGTTTTCTCCTCGTATTCCTTTTATTGAAGAAAAACACATTTGATACATTTTCAGTGCACCCCTAAAATTCTTTATGCGCTCCTAAATTTTTAAACTTAAGAGCACATGCTCAATGGGAAAAAAGTTAGCGTCAAGCCCTGCAATTCAATTTTGGTACAAATTGAGTACGAGTGAGAAAGTTAAACAGAAAGTTAGAGCGAGACTGTCACACTTGGGTGCCAAAGCCTTATGGCCCATTGTTAATGTATTAGAGTGATATTTTGAGTAGGAAAGTGTATTAGAAACTGTATAATTTCTGTAAGTTACTTCTTACTACTTTTTTCATTTATCAGTCATTTATCAGACAAACATGCTTTTTCAATGGCTGCAACTGTAGCAGTCACAAAATCAAAAAAATAAAGATTATCCTGGACTTGCACGGCCACTATATCAAAAGGACACAAGACTATGTGACCACATACACACATGCATGCACATAAACCCCACTGTGTTAAACACATCAAAGCAGAAGCACAAGAGCCTGCGGCCCCACTCTTAAGGTGTGTGTGTGTGTGTTTTAGGAGTTTGAGCAGGTGTGGGGAATTTTCTCATCTCTCAGTGGTCCTCTCAAGCCCAAGGCTGGTTCCTCTTTTCAACACTTCCAAAAGTGGGTAGTCCATCATCTTTAAGAATTAAATGGATTTTCCTCAGCGTTACCAGATGATATGGTTGAATTTAATAGTTCAAAATAGTAAATTATGCTTCGGCATTTTATTAAAATAGGGATGGCTGTGTAATACATTTGATTTAGGTATATTCAGTTTAATGAAACAATGAGATAAAGTATTTTTGATTTGTTTAGATTTTTACTTTATTTAAATAGGGACAGATACAAAAAACAGATTACATAAATAACAATCAGATGCCTGTATGCGTTTATAGCCATGGCTAATTCGCAAACCTGTCCTTAAGTGTCCCTAAGTATCACATTTGAGAACACAGAAACAGAGTCCATGTTACTTCAAATTCAGAAAGCCAATTTAGAAACTTAAAATCAATTTATCAAAACTAACAAGATATTGTACAAACAATTTCTCTTTTTGGCACAGATGTGGATCTACAATTCTCAAATCCGTCTTGACAGCAAATCCCCAATTGTTTTCAGCTTTTACCAACTATCTCAAATCCACAGTGCGACAGTGTACCCCTGTGACTTTGCAGCAACGCTATGTGAACTTTCCAATCCATTAATCCATAATGGATTTCTGTGGTGGTAGCACTGCTATCATTACCCTAGATTGAAAGCAGGCTGTTTTGCTCAGGCCCTTCTGTTACTCCGTTTGTCTCGCTGTCTGTCAGCTTCTCGGTCTACCGAAATCCCCACTCGGTTGTTGACCCTGATGTTCACTAGGGTTGGGTATCGTTTGGGTTATTTGTGTTACAATATTTTTAAAACTGTGCCGGTGACTAAGCAATGACTTATGGCGCTTACCCACTGCTAGTACCAGCTCTACTCGGCCCGACTGCAGTGCCCCATCCTCCATTGCAGATTTAGTACCGCCTCATGCATTAGGGCGAGTGTGGCTGGTCGTCATACCGACGCCGCAGGAAACTGCCATGACCCAACACAAAGAATGTCGAAGGTGTTTCGTTTTTGATTCCTGGAAAAAAAAAAAAAAAAAAAACAGCTGGCTAAACTATTTAAAAATGGTGAGTTTGTTCAGGACTCATCCATCCGTCGCTAGCAACGATGACGCAGTTATTAGTGACGATTCTCTCCAACCAATCAGTAGTCTGCAGGTTTTCATGTCACCTTTTGGTATCGCCTCAGCTCGCTTGGAACCTCCACAGAGTTGATACTTTAATTGACCCATTAGGTTACATTGCAGCTTGGTTCACACAGGCCCATCACTGCGATCTTGCTCAATACTGGACCAATTTCAAAGATTTTTGGTCACATCAGTCTATTGGACACAAATGCATGGGGAAATGGGGTTAAAAAACAGAACGAAATTACCCTCTAAAGAGTCATTTGCAGCACGCTTCTGACATTACGACAGTACAAGAGAAACACAAAGCATCAGCATTTTATTGCAAAAGACATGAGGCTGTTTTCGGTAGTCAAGGACGAAGGATTGTGAAAACGTGTCAACCCGCTGGAGCCCAAATATCATATTCCGATGGGTACACACTTCAGCAAATCTGTATTTACTGCCATATAAAGATAAAGGTTAAGTAAGCCCTCCAGCATTGTGTCTGGGAGTTTGACAAAATTAAAAAACATTCTGGAGGGACGTGATCAATTAAACTATGTTCACCTTGTCTGAACATTCCACTTGACCCCGAGATGATTTTGCTGCACCTGTATCCAACAAATCTGAAACCCCAAAAATATAAATGTATTGATTTTGCTATACTATACTACACTACAGGCAAAAAGGACTATTGCTCTCATCTGGAAGATGTTAGTTTAAAAAAAAAAAAAAAATTGTATCTGCGATGAAAAATGAAAAAAACAAACATTGTAATAAGAAAAAAGGAAAGCCCTACAGAGGGCAATAACCATAGACAGCTGGACTACTCTGACAAAGATACATAACCATCACAGCACACATAATCAGTTTTGTTCTCCAGAGTCACAAACTTGCTAAAATATTGCTTAAGGGCTGATATTGTCTGTTAATGAATGGCAGCTTGAAAAAGCAAATCAGCCGTTGTTAAAGACTATGCCAGGAACATGGATGTAGCCGTGAGAGAGGCTGGGCTGAGACCACAAATCAGGTGTTTGCAGCACTCCAGAATGCAGCAATTTAGTCACAACTTGCGACCATTTTTTGGAGACCGTGAGACTTAATTTTATAACTAGGAGTACAAACTTCCAAATATGACTCCCGCTGTTTTTTTTTTTTTTGCAGCCGACTTGCAATCGTCAGCAATAGTTTGATGTGGAGAAGTACACTGGATGTGCTAAATCTTGTAGTTTAGTGATGGCTTTTCAACCAAAGGTCGGACATTTGGCGCTCATTTTAATGAGGACATTGGTTATACATTAAGGACATTCTGATTAAAGCTGCTTTCACACCACTGCTACGCAACAGTCCTAAAACCCTCTACCTGCAACAACATTCCCCTCCCAAAAAAAGCATTTTTAAAGCTTCCGAAAGCAGCTTGAAAAACAGTTTTATGCAAATAAGGAATACATATTTCTTTGATTCATTTTGAACAAGTTGTCTTTAAAATGCTGGACTGTTAGTATAGAGTAAGATTTTTGTTTGTCATCTGCTCTGTGGCCTCAGGCCACACACACACACACACACACACACACACACACACACACACACACACACACACACACACCAGAATCTGTATTTGTGTATACTGTATAGTGTGCGAGTGTGTTTGTGTGAAAGCCTGTACGTAGGACCCTTTCCTCTTAGTTGCAACAACCCCGTCGATAATCATGCAGCAAATGAGCCTGCTGTGATCCCTTGACATTGCCGCTGCAGCCGCAGAGCACCCCACACACACACAGAGATAAACACCACACTGACTATCGCACACAAACTACATGCACTCCAAACGCTCTTTTCACTTTCACAATGAGTTGAACTGCAATGCCAAATGGCACACAAGCATTTCTATCAAAATCTATGTATCCCTAATGCTAAGTCATTATCATAATCTTAATGTAGCACATTTTCCTACATTTAGCGTTAGTTTTCGTTTATGTTGCATTTCTTCTTCAGTGTGTCCTTTATGCCCGACATGGTATCAGAAATAGGGCTGTACAAAAAGCCGTCTATCAGCAGTGATTGTGAAAGGACATGTCGGAGAATAGCGCGGGCACACGCGCCACTCAGCGGAAATGGTTCACTACCATTAATATTTTTTCCGAGTTTAGGTCCCATGAGGTCCACCGGAAGGGACGTGACGACGGACGGACGGACGGACGGACGGACACACACACACACACACACCTTAGTGGCATGGCAAGTATGGATTTGATTAGCAGGGGTATTTTGACGGTAATGTTATTAGTGTTATAAGTTTAGCAGCACACTTAATTAACCGGACCCTGAGAGTCTGATGAAAACTGCTGTATGCCCGGTCAGCTCCAAGATAGTTTCACATTGCTGCGGAGGAACGAAGCTCCAAGATTAGGTTATGTTCTACCTCTGTTTAGAAGTGAATGTACAGCTCACAGCCACCTAATACCATATAGTGTCTGGCTTTTGTTTGATATTTAGTGTTGGCAAATGGCTTTTTAAATGGAGTTTGCTCTTAGCGAAATAATAGACACGGAAAAGCCAGCGTTATGTAGCGCCTTTCCCCCCCCCAACCTTATTTAACAAAACCGTTGCAATTATTCCTGTCAGCTATCCGCTCTTGCTCCAGGAAAGTGAAGAAAAGTTTGCTTGGTATATCCAGCAATCAGGTTACGTTTGAAGCAGCAAAAAGTGAACCGCAGTCCAAGCCGGTAAATCTCCCCCAGCTCCGCTGCTGTCCAGAGCGTGTCAATAGCCTGCTGTGACAGTAGTTTATTGTTCGGCCCTTTAGTTTGATTATATCCAATGCTGTCCAAATTGCTCCAAAATCCAAACCCAAAGTTTATTGGGTATCCATGAAACCAAGTGTGAAGTAGATTTGATGAAGGCTCATGAGATATTTCAAAGACATGCACGGCTTTATTAGATGGATTAAATTACAGCTATTGATTGACATCATTTCTTCAGTCCTCCAGATTTAACATGTTTTTGATGTATCCAGACTCTCACTTCTTGATTCAAATTATCAAAAGCATGTTAAGTTTATTTCAAAACATAACAGGGCCAGAGTGTTGAGTAGTTGTCTTTAAGGGTTTATTCTGAAAATATACTGAAAGGTGGACATTTACTCTTAAGTCTTCAAAATTTTCTCCAGCAGGGGGAGGGGGTAGGATTTACAGCTTCATTTTTTTCCAAAAACGCTGAAAAGGAAGAAACGGGGTTCGTACACCTTTTCCAAGGTCAAATTCAAGCACTTTTCAAGCACTTTCAAGGTCCATTTCAAAGTTTTTTCCAGCACCTTACACCACCGTAAAATATACACCAAGACATAGTCAAAAAATGTTAGTGTTTTTGTCACATTAAAAGACATAATGCAATAAACAGTCAAAATTGTGTTTCGTAATAGCAGAAGGATCAGATATTTAAGCAAAACAAATTTTATTTTTCAAAATGTAGACTTTGCTTGCTATCTAACCTGCCTGAGTCAATGTAAAAACAATTACCCCAAACAAAAATCACTCGACAGGTTCACTTCACAGACCCTGAATTATCACCTCTTCATGGTTCATAACATCACATACAGTAAGACAGCTATGGAGAGGAGCACTGAGTGGGAGGATTTGATCAAAATAACACACAGTTGGGTCATTCTGGGTCAAAATCCAGGAAAACAGTTGGTGCACCCACTTATATTTTGCTCAAAGTTTATGCTACCCTTAAGGTCAGTCTTTTCACACTTTTTTTCAAAATCTAGTGCATGCAGTCATATTGACATGTGCATCTTCCACCCTACAAAGTTTGGGCTGCCTATGAATTAATGTCCAAATATTGCTTCCTAGATAATGTGATTTTCAGGCTGTAAAACTCAAGTAATTTCAAGGGCTAAAAATATGAAGACAGGATTTGAACAGAAATAATTTACAGGCCTTTGGGACACACTGTTGATATAGACAAGGTTTGAACAAAATCTGAGACAACAAGAACCTGTAATTCCATTTTAACCCAGAAGACTGACAGTGCACAGGTACCTGCCTGATAAATCGCTTATATTAATATTAATTGAAAAAAAATAATTTCATTGCCAAACATATACATGTATCTACTGGAATAGAGCAGTGTAAATATTGCATAAGGCCATCCACAACCATACAGTAGGCTACTTGTAGGACACTCCATCTGACGATTTCTGTTCAGCAATCAAGGATTGTTATGCACTGGGCTAACGTTTGCAGGTTTTAATTTGAGGGTAGTTAGGTTACAGTTACTGTGATGCAACTTTGGCTATGTTCACTGCATATTCCACAAAGGAACGTGCCATAACTGACATGCAATACTAATAGAGCTGGACCCGAATATTCGATTGGTGGGTTAGTATTCGAATTGAAAATTTGACATTCGAATATGTTTTATTTATTCATTTTATTTATTTTCTGCATTTATCTCTCGTTCACACTCCAGTCCAGTTGGTGGCGGTAATGCACATTTAAGTTTGTTTGCCAACCGCCAATAAACTACAAAGAAGAAGAAGAACATAGTGTCGGTACACAATGACGCCCACTTCGAGCATTTAGCAAGCTGGGCAGAGAAGCTAGCGGCGATAAGTGCGGTGGTGGAAAACTGTTTCGCGTTTTTCCGTTGTGATTCGGCTGAATTGTTTTATTTTCTGTTACTTTGTAACAGTTGTGTACATGGCTGTATATTTTAAAGATTTAATGCTTTAAAGTTATAAAAACGCTCATGAGTGGAAGTTTGATCGAGGTTACAGCGACACCCCAGTCACAAAGTGTCCCGTTGACGGGACGGTGATCCTTGAGGTTAAAAGTTTATTAATTCTGAACGCGTCTGGCCTGTCTATCTATATTGCACCAAATACAACGACACTGCACTCCCTTATGATGGCCACGCCAAGACCCGCCCTTCAATAGCATTTATTGGCCAGGTGCCCACGATACTTACGCAAGGTAACGTAACCCTATTTGTTCAGGTCCTAACCTTAACCTCTCGAGGTGAAATGCCCAACTCCAACCTATCGAGCCGCTTCCTAGCAGAGATGTTCACAAGTCTTTTTTTGGAAGTCCAAGTAGAGTCAAGTCTTTGAGCTCGAGTCCAAGTCAAGTCTCAAGTCTTTGAGGGGCAAGTTCAAGTCAAGTCTCAAGTCTTTTGACACGAGTCCAAGTCAAGTCTCAGGCCATCTGATCTGTCCCATAAATCTTATGAATTCAAATCATGTCCACACAATACAGTATTAAAATCAGTTGTGGGATAACTTTATGGGGTCTACTTAACACATCCCTCTAGCCCTCGGACTTGGTGAAATATTAACCTATGACTGTCACATCATATGGATACAACTATAATGTATATATACAATTTGCCTGTTCCCAGCGTTAGTACACCACTTTGCGATGGTTAGATTGTTACCTGTGGTGATATATGCTAAATATAACATCTCTTTCACTAAATGTCGAAGTGGAAATCAAGAGAATAGTGGCAGCGCCACACCAGTTACAGAACAACATGCATCTCACCAGTAAGTCCAAATTATGCACAATAAGCAGTTTGAACTCACTGAAGTAATGTCATTTGTTTTCTAAGTCTTAGTACGCTCAACTGAGTCCAGCGCGATGGAGACCCGACTCAGAGGAGGAGAGGTTAGTGAGGCCGGCGTCTCCACGGCAGGTGACCGTGCTCACAGATCCGCTGCGCCACGCATGGATGAAATAATGAAATAGTAAATAGGACTACAGTAACAGAAATATGCGCAGAATTATGACCCAGTGTTTGGTGGAACGGGGTACACCTTGTATACTTAATAGCCTACAAATCATCCACGGGATTAATTACGCATCACATGAGTTTGCCCACCCGGCACAGCGTTTGTTCCTGGGGAGATGGATCCGTGTGTCCCGCCTCCTGTTCGCCATGGATTTCTGAGCCTCAGCAACTACTAACTAGCTATAAAGATATAATTTGCCTGTTCCCAGCATTAGCACAACACTTTGCGATGGTTAGCTTGTTACCTGTGATGATATATGCTAAATATAACGTCTTTCACATTAGCGTGTGAGTGACTGACCTATTTAGGTGTGTTTGGAGATGCCTGATGAAGTCCAACATTGTTGATCCGGCATCATTTATCTTGGTGCCACACACCTTGCATGTAGCAGTTGGCTTACTGCCACTGTTCACGGAGTTATTGAAAACAAAACTAATGACAAAAGGCACAACTCCGGGAGGACTGTGTGTCACCATCGTCAAGGCATTTTAATTTTTTTTATATTCGAGTGCGCGCACATAAGGCATAACTCATGCGTTACGTTGCACATTATGGCAAAAGGCAGGGGACATACAGCTCGTCATACGTTTCCCCAACATATACGCACCAAGAAAATACATAAATAAATTTAAAAAGCAATAATTGCAATAATTGACGAGTCTCAAAGCTTGAGTCTGAAGTCTTTTGGGTCGAGTCAAGTCTGAAGTCAGCCGTTTGTGCGACTTAAGTGCGACTCAAGTCCGAGTCTCAGACTCAAGTCCCCATCTCTGCTTCCTAGGGCGGGTCTTGGCGTGGTGGCAGATTGTAGTCACACATGCACAAGCGAGTAAGTTTAATTTTAGGCTCTCCAACATTTTATTTCTCCATTTAATAAACAAACTATTCAGTCAGATAGGTATTTGTTGTGAAAGAAATACAGTTACAATTTAAAGCATTTTATCCAAAATTCAAGCACTTTTCAAACCTTAAACATCAAAATTCAAGCATTTTCAAGGATTTCAAGCACCCATACAAACCCTGAAGAAAGGTAGAGATGATGTTGATTTGAGTTGCACCGGGGTTATTCTCTCAAATCAACAATCCAATGTTCTCTTCCGTCTAAAAAGTTCCTGCAGATGGAAATAGCACAATAACTGCAGAAAAAGTAAGGGCTGTTGGACCATACATTGACGGGTTCGTATTATGCCAGCAACAGGAGCAAGAGAGAGCTAGGGGGCTGAAGGAGGAGAGGGTGAGAGGAAGAAATTAAAATAGAATAGTAGCGAAATTAAGCTCTTCAGTCTGCCAATTTCCTCTTACAAGCCAAAAAAGGAACATGGTTTAATATTTTGAGTCTCGGTGGAGAAGGAAAAGATCAGAGATGCTGAGTGGGCCGCCTAAAAGAGTCATCAGTGGCTAACAGTATCGTCAACATAATACCCTACCATCTGCTTCCTGTAAAAGCCCAGGCTAAATTTGTCATGTGTTGTACACATAGTATTCCAGTATCAAAGAGCAGAGAGACACTGAGTGGGCAACATGAGCACCGTAGAGTACATTCACATAGAACTATGCCAACTGTTACGCCAACAACCTAGTTCAGAACACAAAATTTTTTAAAAATGTCAGCCAAAATCATTTTGTGTTCCTCTGTATTGGGAGCAGCAGAGTAGTGGACGGTCAAACGGCGCCTTTGTATGAAGACATCGACCTAGATTACAGAGGGTGGTGGAGGATTGTTGAGAAAGCTACACTGCTGGTGAGTGCGCTTAAGCAAGACATAAAGCCTCCAACACTTTAATTTTGTGGGTGGCAGTGTCGCTACAAACCAGTTATGAATAAGTATTTGTGTAGTTGAGTGTGTGTACAGTAGGGCTGTCAACGAATATTTTTTTTTTTTTTTTAGATGGGTAAAACATTTGAATATGAAAATATATATTCAACTATTATAAGAAAGTAAACAAATGTTTACTAAATTGACAATTCACAACTTAATACTTTTTAAGACCATAGGTTATATCATAGGTTGCAAATATTCATCTGCTTTGTGTATTAGCTTGCATAACATGTCCTGTTGGATTCTATTGTAAAGCAGTGGCACCTTAGTGACATCCCGAGATCTCAGCAATGTAGTTGGTGAAGATAATGTCGATAGTATTATGGCCAAATTTACAATGCCAGGGACCCATTGCTGTCTTCTGTGAATCATATACCTTGCACAGTTAGCTCTTGGCTCACTGTAGTACACCGTTATTTGTCTTGCAAGATTGATGGACTGCTTTGGGTTGCAGGTAGCCTGGTCCTATCAGACTCTCGTACATTTCTTGTACAGAGTGTCTGGCCACTCTACAAGTGTTAACTTCCTTGAAGGCGGGTACTCTGTTGAAGTTTAAAACTATTGGATCTGCCCAGAGCCACTCTGGATCTGCCATAACCAATCGCTAACGTTTGGTCGTGACTAGGGTTGGGTATAAGAAGTGGATAGGGGCACACACTCAAGAACGAAATCAATCACAACACAGGCACTGACGTGGAACCCACAGGGGAGGAGGAAGAGAGGCAGACCGAGAACCACCTGGAGAAGAACCACAGAACAGGAGATGAAGAAAGAAGGGCTGACGTGGCAACATCTGGAGCAGAGGGCCCAAGATCGGAGAGTATAGAAGAGCTTCATCAATGGCCTATGTTCTTATGGGAATTTAAAGTAAGTAAGTTAGTTTGAGGTTGTAATTGCATTTCAGAAAATGTTTTCTTTAATAACAATGTAATATGGCACTAAAGGTGCAATATGTAATATTGTATGTAATACTGGCAGCTAGCGGTTAAAATAGTTACTGCACTAACAATTCAAAATACTGGAGAGTCGTCTCCCCCGCCCCCTCCTGCCCAGACTCGAAGTTTACGGGGGTTGCCAGGCTGAGACCGCAGCATTCACAACAATGTTGCTAGACGCTTTTCTCACACAGCCAGACATTACTCCACAGCACAGCCGAGTAGCTAACGGTAGATGCTGGCTATATTGACAGTCATAAAAGCCCGTGCTCACACTGAGCTCTGTAACCAACTGACAGACACTTTTTCGGCTTAAAATGACAGTATGAACCGCTAAAAACACAACCGCACTGTCCTCTCCACACGCCAGTCAGGCACACTTCCTCGGCTTAGAATTACAATACGAAACGCTAAAAATACCACTACCTTGCCGACGGAACACACTTCATTGGCTTAGAATTACGGCAACAATCGCTAAACACACTGCAAACTCAGTCCTCTCTTTCCGATTTACAGCCCCCCTCTCGTGGCTTAAAATAACTCACCGTTGTCGGCTCCAGCCGCTAAACTACACGTTGTAAACAGCCATGGGCTGCATGCCTGGTCCTCCCGGTAACGTTAGCAGTTAGCAGGATTAGCATGGCGGCGTTAGCCAGGACCAGTCGGGACTTTACTGGCTGTCTCAATTGTTTTTGCGAGTAACCAACTCGGGTACTCTAGCTATATAATTCAATGTGAGTACACAAATGTTGAAATGACAAAAAATGCCCGTCCCTAGTAGCTGTGATAAATTAGCCTGAAGCTAATGCTTACCTGTTCAGGAGAAAATAAGCCAACTCTGCGTCCTTTTGGGATCTAAGCTGTCTCCATCTTTCAAATACATCTCCAATATTTACCAGGGGGTTGTTACGTCTCTGGTCACGCAACTGTTAGAAACATGCCGTTTTCTTTTTTAGGTCATGTAGAAATCCATCTCCGTTGATCCTGTTCGTTTGTTTGCTGCTTTCATGGCTGTACTACAGTTACAGCTGTAGCGTGCTGGGTTTACGTTTTTACAGGTATATCTGGCAACCCGGCCTGGCTGTCAAACTGGGCCGTTGATAACAACACACAGATCAAAACATAAACAAATTCCGTCACGGAATGTAAATTTCAAAAAGAAAAAATACTGACATTAGCATCGTTGTCAGAAAAGATAGTATTTCAGTTTAACATGTTTCCTTAATATCTGATGAGGCATTGGTGTCATTTTTTGACAAATATTACATATTGGACCTTTAATGTTTAGTTTGAGAGATGATATTGTAAGCAATGCAGGCAATAAAAATTTTGCTTTTTCAAAAAAATGAAACCCAACTATTGTATATTACTCTTCAATAAAACAAAAGTATTTCTTATCCAATTACTCAATGGAATAATCGGTAGAATACTCGATTACTAAAATAATCGATAGCCGCAGCCCTAGACTTATTTCACCAGTAAATTGCTGGTAAACGACAAAAACAAGCACCAGATGGGAAAAGGGTATTTTACAAATACTTTGAATGCACCACAAGGCTGGCGAGTTTCAAGTAAACGCACCATCTGTTGTTTTTCCGACAACGGCAGCTGCGGACTGTTACGTCCCGGTGTTTTCAACCTCAACGTCATCATTCTCAGCCACTCTCTGTTCACTGATTGGACCGGTAAAGATTTGGCCAGAGAAAACCTGCGAACATACCGCGAACTCTAGGGCTGGGCATCGTTCAAAATCTTTCAATCCGGTGCCAATTTCGATACCTCAGTTTCGATGCCAATTCCTAACAATACTTTTTTTCCATACCATATGTTTTAAAATCCATTTCAACATCAACAAAAATCCATTAAACACAAAGCTTTCAAAACAAGCTTCAAAATTAAAAAATTCTGGTAAAACTGCTCACTCAGAGTAACAATAAAGTTGCCTTGCAAGCTCAGCCTGTCAGTCAGTCATCAGGGCAGAGAAACCACTGTTGTGCCTGCTTGTCTAAGAGGAAGTGTAACGTCAACAGCACAGCGACCGCTTTCGGCTCGCCATTAATATATTGTCTGTCTGTGTCAAGTTTTGAAAAACTGTAACTACATTTGAAACCACTTTATTGGCATTGCCGTGACTCCAACAAAACTGCAGACCGTTTACTGCGCGCACGTGTGTGCGCGTGTGTCGGAGCTCCGCTCTGTGTCAATATGCAGAGAGGACAGATGAGCTTGCGCACTCACTTTTTTTTGGTGCCATAAATCGATGTTCGGTATCCAGCCCTAGCAAACCCAGACGGAGTACTGAAGGAAAATGAAAATTGAGCAGAAGTACGTAGGAGGGCGGAGCCAGGCTAGGTTGCAGGTGTAAAACAGCCAAAATTACTCATGAGGACTGCAATCATCTCACAGTCTGTAATAGGGATGTTAAGGGTTAAATGATAATTCTTGCTTCTCATTCACATCTCGCAACACAGGAAAGAAAACACAGCCAAGAACTTGCAGATGGGCTTGACAGAAAGGAGACCGCTTTCTAAAACCAAATGCAAGATCAACAAAAACGGAGGCGAATTAAAGGCTGAAATGTTCACAGAAACCAAAAAACAAAAATGGCAATGTCAACTGAAAACCCACAAAAAAGCATAAAAATGTTCATACATACATACATCATACTTTACATTAAAGAAATATTTAAATAAGTGATGAAATGTAACAAATTACACGTTACGAGCTGTCTTTGAGAGCAAGAACAGCAGTACTCATAACGGAGGGCTTGGAGCTTGAACCATATCTACAGCACCGCTGGGTCACACTAACCTGTGTTGAACATCGTCTGACCAATTTTACATCAAGATAGGAGCAAAGTTCTAAAGAGCAGGTTGTATACAGCGTGCCAAGCTGGAAAACTGTTTTTTTCCCCAGAAGTCCTTGATTTGAGCTTAAAGATGTATCAGTAATCCAAAACCTCAGCAGTTTGCCACCTCCTCTGTAGCTCACCTACATTCTTAAACTGCCACACCATTGCTGCTTATCATTGTCACCACATGCCAATAAGTCTGCTCCATATTCTGCATACGCTTCCCTGCTCCAATTTCTTATTAAAAAGGAAGGTTTTTAATAGACTAACGGGCTGTTCAGCACCTGCATTAGCTTGAGTTGTGTATTGAGTTGTCTCTTTTTAGAGCAGCAAGCTAGTAGTCATAAGAAATTAGAGTGATTTTAGGTGGCCAGTCAGGGAGAGTATGTGCATGTAATCTCTGTAACTTCAGGCATGATAGGTTGTGACTGGGTACCAAAAGTGATTGGTTGCATGCAGTGTTGAGAGTATGACTTGGCAAAGTGAGCAATGTAATAGCCTTTTGGCCATGCAACATAATAAGGTTTGCTTTGGACAGTTCGGAGGGACAACAAGAGGGATTTGCTCAGGGACATAAAGATGGGGGGGGGGGGGGGAATGACAGAGACAGATATGGAGGGACCAAGAGCAAGTGAGAGACAGATGGGGGACAAAGCTAAATGCATCCAACACATCCACACTGATTTTGACAAAAGGCACAGTGACAGAGAGAGATGACTGTGATTCACACAAACAGACTACGAAACTAGAGGCATCAATGATCAGGTGTCCGTGACAAAAATGGTTTAAATCCAAACTGAAATTGAGCCAGAATAGTCAAGTAGACACAAGTGGCAAGTAATTGAGAGCAGTTTGAGACACAAAAACACACACCCCCACAAAAACACCCCCACCTCTTCACCCCAGGCTTGCAAGAGAAGAGAGAAGCGTGGCACAGCACACTAAGCCAACAGCTAAAAGTGACAGTCTGACAGAGTGGTCTGGTAGTGCTTCAAAAACTGTTATTGATCCGTCTAGAAGTCAAGTCTTAACAAGAAAAAGTACAAGACTTGACTAGTTAATGTCACATGCCACTGCTAGGCTTACGTTCCATATTATGTCATAATATGTATCTAAAACTAACAGTACAGTTCTTCAGACATTTGTGGTTTGTTGACACCAGCAAGCAGAGAGAGCGGTAAAGCTTGAATTATACTGGCGAAGCAAGCAGGAAAGGTTAACACACTGAACATTTTAACAGCTTATTAACGTGCACTTGTTGCCCCGTGTGCGCTGATGCCTCATCTGTTGACATTTCCGAATGCCTTCCTACAGTTGCTTAATAAAAGTGGGCTTTCCACACAAAAACGTAGCCTACACGTGTCATTAGTATGAGACTCGGACACATTTATTAATGCCTGTCGGGCTCGGGCCAAGTTCGGTCACGGCTCCATCGGACGCGGGCCGGGCAGAAAAATTTGGTCCGATCCGGACTCTAGCGCAAATGTTACGTCATGGAATCACTGACTATTTATACCCGCGCTGGTGAACACTAGTTGCAGTCTTCTCCTGAATGAGGAAAGGCTACTGACTTTGCTCTTTCTACGGACTAGAAGAAGGGGAAGAAAAAAAAAAAAAAAAAAAAAAAGTAAAAACAGCAAAACTGGCAGCAGCATTGACATCAATGCCTCACCATAAAAGAACTCCTCTTAACCCAGTAAGTTTACAACAGAGACTTTCAGTCACTCTGAGAGTCCTGGCATCCAGATGCCCAGGAGCTCGTTCATGCTTCCCATTTCCGTTGAAAGAAAGAAAAATAAAAAATAAAGAGAGGTGCGCAACCTCGGCTTGCGCGCTATAAATCCGGGTGCAGCGGCAAGATCTACGTCATTTTGACGTCACGATGGTGCGTGCCAGGTTGGGAACGGCCAGTATAATTCACGCTTAACAGAGAGTAGCGTATAACTGCAGGATCATGTTTAGACAACTAATTTATGTTCAAATCAAAATTAAACAAATGACACAAATGTGATTTACATGCATTGATCAACAGTCATTGTAAGGTTGGGCAATATGGAGAAAATCAAATATCAGGATATTGTTGATCAAATACCTAAATATCAATATTGCAGGGTCGACTATTGGTGCTTTCACAAAATATTTACACTATGTGATGTAGTTAAATAATCAGTAATGTAAAGTGGATATAATGACTAAGTGAGTAAAGGCAAATAAAACATCTACAACTAGCTAGTTGGGTAAATTCAGAAAATGTCATCACTTTACCTTAATTCAGTTCAGTTTTTATGCTCCACATATTTGGAACAAACTCCCAGAAACTTGTAGGTCCGCTGCAACTCTGTTCTTTTAAATCTAAGCTAAAGATTTATCTTTTTGATGTTGCTTTTCTTTAAATAATCTATTTTATTAACTTTAATTTCTTATACTGCACTGTAACTTTTATTCTTATACTGCACTATCAATTTTATTCTTGTCTTAATGTTTTTAATTTGTTTATTATTGTTTTTTAATTGTTTTCTAACTGCTCTTTAATGTTTTATGTAAAGCACTTTGAACTGCCCTGTTGCTGAAATGTGCTATACAAATAAAGCTGCCTTGCCTTAATGCAGCCTTTAAAACCAGGAAGACAACACTTGTGCCTTATTGGGATATCCAAAATCTAAGATATCTAGTCTCATATCATGATATCAATATAATAGATATATTGCCCAGCCCTAACTCATTGGCACTTTACATTTCATCAACCATAGCCTGCCATATATTTATCAAATGCATGACTTACCCTTTATCCAAATAAGAGGCCTACAACCCATTTACAGAATTCCTTACCTATTCATTCATTCATTCATTCATTCATTAAGTGACCTAATGAAGCTCATCACTCATACTACAGCACAAAGAAAGCAAAGAATTCCAACAAGCAACCATCACAAATCTACACAGGCCAACGTCACTGTACAAACAACCAGAGCAGACAATTTGACTTATGATAAACGCCAATTAATACCATAAATGATGATAGCTCTGCTGGAGTTACTGTGGGTGTTTAATCTCCAGCCTTGTGCATGTTCCCTCACTAATGAAATGGAGCCATCACCTTATTAATTAACGCCCTGTGCTTTTCCTGCAATGACAAGTGTTAAGAATTTTCTAAAAAACGTGTTCGTGTTCGAGGAAGGAGAGGCTGGGGGAATTGAAAGTTAAGCAAGAGGTTTAATAAAACAACACGGTGAAAACGACAGTCAAAATACAATTAAACATAAAACACCAAACACTGCCAGCAGCAGACTGCAAACATGATTCCCCTTGTGGGGACACAGATTGCAGCCATGCGACATGACAAAACAATACACTGTAACCAGCAGACTACAGCAGCTTCCCCTTGCGGGGTCACAGGCTGTAGTCCCGAAATCACCTCAGTTTCCGAATTATATTCCTGTGGAATTGTGGGTCTCTGATTAAGGACACACCTATGATTTTAGGTTTACCCCAGGTCACAGACTAAGGTTGATTATCATGTAGTGCCGATTCTACAGCGATATGCATTTTCTTTGTTCTAATCACGTCTGGCCTAGCAGGGAGTGGCTCTCAAAGTTGTTTAAACAATAAGTCTTCTAGAGCTTTTACATGCATGCTAAATAACAGCAATGACTTAATCAATTCTTTAGAAGCTTGAGAAGGTGTGAGCCAGACAAATGCTGATTAGGCTTCATCAGTATTGAAACATTCCTTCACTCGGTCACACGGTTTACATTTTTAAGTCACATGTTTTTACCTAAAAAGTATATTGTACCAAACATAAGCATGTTTTTAACTTTTTTATCTTCAACACAAGTCAAACTATCTAAAATGGGAAAAATGTTCCGTCTGACACAGACCCTGTCCACGGCACAGAGTGTCTGCTTTGTGGACAGCTACCGTACAAACTTCAGTAAACGTCTGTAGCCCCAACTATAGGCTAATAATTAGAAACAGCTAGCTACATTCAGGCAAACACTGTACCCATTTCGAGCAATATAACCACAAACCGTTGCAAAATTACGTTATATTCATACTGACATCCAAGGAGGCCATTTAGCCTTCAAGAAAGCCACAAAGAAAGTTTAGTGAAAGGCAGGGCTGTGCTTGCCTCACTTACCGGTATGGTATGGTAGGGTCTTTCATGGTGGCAAAGTGCCCAGTTTCCCGCCGGACTTGAGGATCTTTAGCACAGAAGACTCCGCTTGTATTTAGGCTAGGTGTCCAACTCAACTCAATCCTGTCCATATAGTCCTCTTTTTCTACCCGGGTGACGTTACAGGTCCAATTTTGAAGTAATGGTACGTTAGGCCTCCAAACAGATGCTAGCTGCAGTTGGATTTCACATACTTTCCTTAAATGCACCTTATGATGTTGTTGCTGGCGTGGCGAAGTAAAGTTAGCTTCACAAAATATGGTAGCTAGAAAAGTACTAACTCTAACGTCACCTGTTGCTTCATTTGAATCACGCTGCTAAATGTATATGGTTCAGTTAGTCTGAAGGTAAAAGTGCGATTACGTTAGCTTCCTTTCAAAGTTGTTCCCAGACTCCTGACGTTTGTGGCAAGAAGATGAAGTTAGCTAGTAATCACGAGATGCCAAATCCCACCTGGGAACAAGCCAGATGCTAATGCATTTAACGTTACTTCAGGTCAGCTACGCATGTGCACGTCCGATTTCCACGCCCACATTTTGCTATAAATGGATATAGAAACGCCCCTAATCCACTGTCAATACAGTCTATGGTGAATACTTTAATGCCTGTTCCACCACTAGGGAGACCTGTCGATGAAAAAAAGGGCAAAGAAGTGCAATTTCGCTGCTTGTTTTGAATAAGCCAAAGTAGGCGGGCTTTGAATAGGAGCAGTTGCAACGCGCGACCATTACGCAGCTTATTTTTTGTATTGTACTGAAGTGCCTTAAACCTGCATTCTGTCTAATTTGCAGCAGGGTTGACTTTACTGTTTGCAAAAAGAAGTCTGATTCCATAGAATATATCTATGTGGAAATGACCCTACTTACCACTTGATTTATTACCTCAGTAAACCTTTTCATAATGAGCTGATGGTCTCACTAGATTCAAGTCTTCTTCAAGACTTCAATGTTCATTTAGTAAATTACGGTGGTACCAGCATCCTGCCACCTCAGTTTCTCCTGCGGCATAACATCAAAAAGAGGAGTTTTCATGCGCCAGCTAATACCTATCATGATTTACCAGAATACAAAGTGATGCCTTGAAGTTGTGTGTTTTGTCTGAGCATCAATCCAAAAACCCAAATAGGCCTATTGAATGTGCAATGACATAAAATAACAAAAAGCCAAAAATCCTAGGATTTGACAGGCTGGAACTGGCATGTGTGCCATTTTTTCTTGCTACATGACTTAAACAGTTATCAATAATACTCATTTTCTGCTGCTCAACAAATGAAGGAATTGTTTTTGCGCTAGACATTTTGGACTACATATCAAACACCAACTAACTTACAGCCAACTGTGGATTCTTCATCGACAGCAAAACTACACATGCTATCTGTTTCTTGATCTATGGACTTCAAAGCTGTTAATCAGCAGTGTGTTTACTAATGTACTGACCTTGTCATATAAATTACAGCAGCATAGTCTCAAAACTGCTGTCTTCTAACCCAGTGTGTTTGTGCTAGTCAGCCAGTCACAACCTCACCAACGGTAATTGAGTGAGTCCAGAAATGAGAAGCATGCACAGGTCCTCCCTAAGGGGTAAACAGTCAACGCCTACACCCCACACACACATGCATGCACGCAAACTCATTCTAATGTAATTGATTTTCTAAACACTTCTATACTTTATGGTCACTGCCAAATGAAAACTCACTCAAATAGGTTGGAGGCTAATGTCAAATGAGGTAAAATTACATCTGTCTGCACCCGCTGCCGTGCACAACCTTTTAAAGTCCACTCAAATGTTACAGCTGGTAAAGTTTTTCTCAGTCCACGCTTTTAGATTGATGGCTCCTAAGGTTCTTTATACGTTGCATTGTTGTATGTTCTACTTTCACTCTTTGATTTTATTCATTCTTTTATTCAGAGATTTGTGAAATCTACACAGCGTGAGAGATGGAGCCTCAGTCCCATAGATTCACTGCTTTAATATTCCACTGCTCTTTTTTGGTGGTGGCAGAATCCATGATTCATTCTCATTGCTTCAATGCGTCCAAAAAGCCTGGCATTAGTGATGGACACTCAATAATCAAATCACAATCATAAATGTTTTCATAAATTTTATTTGTATTAAATATTAACAATAAGGAGACAGTGGGCAAAAATCTTTTGATAAAATAAATCTCATGTGAACAAACTGAGTGACAAAAAAAAAACTATGTTGGGCAAAAACTTAAGAGAAATACTTTGGGTAAACACACACTGCACGATTTCAACACTGTTCAGAAGGACCATGTAAAGTGAAAAATGACTCTATGAAGAAAGTTTTTCGTTGTCCTCCATGTACGGTATGGATGGATTATCCCTAATAAATTTATGGGCTATAAGTCAAAGGCTCACAGTGTGAGTCTACCCAACAGTTACTTAGACACACACTTCATCCTGAACTGAAAAAGCAGCTTAAATAGATCACTATCCACTTTTCTGGCACAGTTAGGCAAAAGATTGCAAAATCATGTCTTTCAAAGTCACCTCAAGCAGAAATAGTCATAGTGGAAAAACTGGATTTCAAAGAGGGGAAAAGTAAAATCAGCGACCCAGTATACCTATGAGTGAGTCACCTGGCCTTTACATGAAAAATGTATCATGGGGCCTAAGTTTAACTCTGAATTTATTAAGTTTGTCAGATTTGTTTTCTGATTTGTAACTAGAGCCTGAAACGCTTTGGTAATAGCTCAGACCTCCAGCGGCATTTGACATTTGTCAACAAAACAAATTTCCTTTTTTGTTTTAATCTGTTATGTGCCAACAAACAATGTATGTGAACCCTAAACCCTAAAGTGCCATTTACATGAGCACAAAATGTTTGTGTTCATGAACAGTGAACATCAACAGTTATAATAATGTATGTACAATTATACAGCTCAATTTCATTATTACAGCAATTTGTAAAGAAAATAATAATTAGAGTAAGCACATTCAAAAGCTAGGACAGTATATATGTGATTCATTAAAATTATATTAACATCATTTGATGACCACTTTCTTAATTTGTTAGTGCCAATATGCTTTTAGGAAACTGATTCTATAGCAATAAATATAAATAAGGCAGAAAACATTAAATAACTTCCCAACAAATAAAATGTAGTGTCTTAAATGCACAACATGCTGCCAAGTTAAATGAATAATTGAGGTTTGTGAGGTGTGCCCACTTCATGATTGCAGACCCTTGTTTCCCAGCAGTGAAATTCAGCATCAGTTCATTCTTACAATTACACAGGCATAAACGTCTCTATAAGACACCAGTGACACAGTTGAACTGCCATCTCAGATGTGGCTTTTCTCCTTTCGTGATATGTCTCATAACCAGCAACCTATCTCTGTGGTTTCCCCAATTTTAAACAGTTGCCAAATTCAAATCTGAGTAGGCAGTGCAAACAGAGCCAACAACTCCCTTATGACATTTCACATAGTATGATGCATGCATTGACAAGGGATGTAAATAGTATTACTTAAGAGGTCAGCCAACGACACAGCATTGTCACCCTTCACATGTAAACAAACCAAGCAGGGAATGTTTAGTTCATATTACAGCTGCGGTTCTCAGTCCAGATCCTCTGGAGCCACATCAGCGCTGGCCGTCTACTAGGTAGTTAATTGCATTCACCAGGTGTAAAATGACTCCCTGATTAGAAGGCTGGAATGAAAATCAGGCCCCAATGCCCAGGACTGGGAGCCACTGCAACAGAGTCGGTTATAGATACACTGTATGAACAATACAAGCTCTGGGTAAGTACGCTAAGCAGGGGGAGAGAGACGGAAGGAAGGAGAGACCTGGGACATGATAGTGGGGGAAGGAAGATAACTGATTGAAACAGAGGACAGAAACAAAAAGAGCTACTGAGTTTGCATGCAGTAGAGTGGGCTCCTGGGCAATAGAGGTAGGGAAAGGTATAGGGAGAGATTGGGAATAAGTAGTGGATAGGTGGAAAAAAGCAGAAAAAGGGTGAAGAAAGAAATAAGGACAGAAAGATAAGAAACGGGAAAAGATTAGAGGAAAAAAAAAAAAGGACGACAAGAAAGAGGAAATAGTGTGCAAGTAAAGCAGACCGGAGGGAGAATCGTAGTTTCCACCAGTGGGATCAGAACTGTCTACCTTCAGTCTATTTTTCACCTCTACCAGGTCCTTGCCTCATGAGTTGTGCATTTACCCCCCCCCCCCAGCCAGGTGCTGTTTAGAGACAAACAAGGTCAACAACTTCTCCAAAATCTAACATTTTCTGTAGATGCTGGGAGTGTTGAACTTCGGGCCTGTACTTAACAGCAGCACAGGCTCCCACCTCATGGTTGACATTATGTTTACCCCTAAGCCTATGTGGGAAAAAGGGCTGTTCCACAGTCTGTTCAGTTCAACTGGGTAAATACAGTCAACAGTTCAGATTGAAGCGATTGTTCAGCAGTCTAGTTGTTCACAGATCAAAAAAAGGTGGGGGGTTTTTCTCACTTATCAAATTGTTACCAAGTTTTGTCCCAAAAGTGTGAAAAAAGTTATACAACTCAGCAGATCATGGCAGTTACAATATATGTAAATCTCAAAAGGTATGAGTCCCACTGTCCAAAAACAACAGAATTGCTAGTCTTATTATACCAAATGTCATCTTATTCGGTCCGTTTTTCAAAAGATTACGACACATCGGAGATTATAGGGATAAAAGAAGGCTAGCCTACAAGGACTGGGTATCAGTGCAAAACTCAGTGCTAATGCTTTTCCAAATAGAAAATATTTTCTGTTTCTTTCTTTTCATTATTTGATCAAGTAAACAACTTTCTGTACAGTATTTGTTCTATGACATGCTTCCCTAGACAGAATCAGACTTTACTCAATTGATGCCTCAGTAAAACTGTCATAGAAACATGTGTTAGCTAACTGGAATGCCATTATTTTAAACATGTTTCCTTTTGAATCCTTAAAATGGATATTGATTTTGTCATTTAGCAAAGCACTAGTAGGTATCCCTGTTCAATACCCAGCTCTAAAGAAGATTTGAAGGGCTTCATTCCAAAACCTTATACTTTTTTTTTTCCATTTTGGAAAAAAATACATAATGCTGGTTGTGCCAAATCTTAAATCTTGTTCTACACTATTTTATTGTCTTTTTTAGCTGAGGGTTTAGTAGAGCTAGTTACTTAAGTGTAATTTTGTCATTATAATTGCCAAATTATTCAAATGGCAGATATCTAATTTTAGAATGAAACTCTTCATTTCTGTACTGTACTAATCTAACATTGCATGATACACATGAGACTCTTGTATATAATGTGGCTAATATTGCAACATTGTATTTCTATAAAACAGTGGTCCAGTATTAAGACAAAAGTACTTATATTATTAACTTTTTTTTAAAAACACTCAACAGGCTCATGTCTTAGAGGTTTTGGCATGTTTAATTCTCTTCTTGAAACACTGAGGTGAGAGTTGATACGGAAACGTTATTAAAAGACTTTGAAAGTCACCCAGATCCCGCTTTTGTTGCAGTACAAAATGCTCACCTGTATTCTCTTTAAATTTTAAAAAGCATGCAGTAAAAGGGTCCTGGATGTGGATGTTCATTTAAACATTTGTCTTTTCATCTGGACTTCTGTCAGCGGACCTCAAGGAACGAGGAGTTGATCTGATGTAGAATTTGGCAATGTGAGAATATATCCTTACCAGCTCAGATTATGGTCAGTCCCATAGTTCATTAAGCAGCACATGGTTTAACTTTTAAAAATGGTCAAATAACATAGATAAAAAATCTTTAACAACATAAATACATATCTCCTCACTGTGTTTAGGTTAACGCCCTGTTATTTGTACAGATTGTGAGGCTGAGATATCACAGATGATGTCTCTGTGTGAGAGTGCGTATCTAAGCGTGTGTGACTAGATCTGTGTATGTGTGCATGGATATCAGGTTGTGTCTCTATGCACTTTGTGTGTCTGTGGGCGTAAGCACATCTAACTGTCAGCATGACAAAACGTCGGAGTTCTGATAGACGGGTGAGTGCCTTTTTCATACTCACAGCCTGATATGTGTGTGACCTTGCATATGAGTGTGTTTAGGCGAGCAAATCTTGGAACAAAATGTCAGCAAAGGGTTGGTCTGGATTGTAAAGAGGGACAAGGGTGATTGTTAGCGCGTGTGGTTAATAATTCAGGGGGAATTGGGACAGTGGATCACAAGCAACTTGAACCGAAGGAGCAGCAGTTTTTCTAGGAGGTCACACATAGAGTCGCTCAAGTCAATATGAATGGTGTAAATGTTTGTGTGCCCTCAACTGTCTCTCTGCGTCAGAGCTTGCAGTTCGGCAGTCTGTAGGGAATGTTGAAGGAAGACATTTTTACGACTGTAGCTATGCAGAGACAGAGGGCCTCGAGGTGGTTGTCCTAAACGACCTGTAAATGTGGAGGAGGAGGAGGAGGAGGAGGAGGAGGAAGAGGAGGCTGGAAAAGGAGGAGGGGGAGGTGAGGCTTGGATGGACGATGAGATACTTGGGGAGGGACTCCCTCTGCTCGCAAGACTGTGGAGACTTGAGGAGGCGCTGGCCCCGACTGCTCGAGGGATATGGCATGGGGTAGGGTGCTCTCCTCCTCCTCTCCTTGCCCCAACTGACAGACTCATTCCACCTCCTCCTCCTCCTGGAGTTAAGGACTCAGAAGAGGAGGACACCCCCTCTGGCTGCCGGGAGGACAGGGATGGAATTGCGGTGTAATTTGCTGCCGCTGAACCAGAGCCTGGGCATTGACTTGGACTAAGGCCCGGCTGTGAAACTTGAAGCTGGGCTGGAGTGGTAAGTGAGGCTTGGCCTGACACTGCAGAAGTGGCACAGGACAAGTTGGAGGAGCCTGAAGCCAGATTTGGAGCAGGGCTACGGGCTGTGGACTGTGCCAAGACCCCCTGGCAGTAGCGCTCCTCCCTGGCAGTGTGTCGTTCAGAAGCAAGAGGGCGGCCGTGCAGAGGTGGATAGTGGTGGGGGAGGTGCTGGTTACAGAGGTCCCCTCCGAGTGCTGCCCCCAGGCCCCGCACTACCCTTCGGTCCCTTGAAGCCAGGCTGCTGCTGCTGCCTAGTCCTGACCACCGGCCTGGATGACTGGTCTGAGAGAGAGGAAGACAGAAGAAAAAAAAAAAACACGTTAAAGAGACTTTACCGTTTACTCTGCTTTCTGAGTGAGTGTGTGATGTGGAGTTGTTCACTAAACAAGGGGAAGAGAGAGAGAGAGAGAGAGAGAGAGAGAGAGAGAGAGAGAGAGAGAGAGAGAGAGAGAGAGAGAAAAACAGACAAACAGGAAGACAGGCAGCATGAGAGAGAGAGCACCGTTGAGTGTTCAGTATAGATTGTTAATTGGGTGACATTTGGAGAACAATCTCGCTGGGCTCCTGCAGCTTGTTCTAATTGTTTCTAAACCAACCGGAACCCTGCTCACTAAAGAACAGACACACACATGCAAAGAAACACACACCCATACGGAAACAGGACGACGTAGCATGCATGTACGGAGATGTGCACTCAAGGTACTATGCACAAATCCCCACTCACAAAGCAATGGGATCTCACTCTCTCCCTCTCCCTCTCACACTCACACACACACACACACACACACACACACACAATGGGGAAGATGGCAGCTTGATGGCAGAAACGGGAGCCACCTGTTCTCTTTCACACTCCACTGCACCCCTTATGCAACATATCTCATCACTGTCCCCCTTCTCTCTCTCTCTCTCGCTCTCTCATACACACACACAAATCCAAAATCACACCGGGACCAAATGTGCAATGATCACTAAAGTAGCACAATCTCATCTGACACTGAACCTCATGGGAAGGTAAGCTGAGTTGATATTTGCCGACACCGATGGCTGTGTGGTTTCTTGTGCTGCGCTTATGTATGAGCATGTGTCTATGTTATTGTATATGTGCACATACTGTATGCAACATGGGTGTCGGCATGCATTTGTTTAGACCCCCATGTGCCTTTATGTGTGTGAATGTGATCATGTGTTTGTGCATGCAAATTAACGTTAAAAGTTAAACATAAAAGTAAATTTAATTACTGTGTCGAGGCGGTCGACATAAATTTGGTGTGAGAGGTAGAAATATAATTAGCCAGAACACAGCTTACTGAGTAAGTACAGTATAACAGTGGCAATGCTAATCCAATGAAATTCACAATACTTTCAACATGAAATCAAATTAAAGAGGGGAAGGGAGAGAGAAAGTGGGGTGATCATAAAAAGAAGCTCTGTGTGTGTTACCAATGATGCTCATTGGACACAGAAATGTTAGCTGTGATGCATAAAGTGTCAAAAGCACTTAAAGATAAAACAAAACCCTGAAATTAGGAGTAGTTGATTTGTACTAGAGATACTTAACTGCTGATCCGTCAATAGAACTCAATAGAACCTAAATGCAGGTTACCTACTCTATTCAAAATTATTTCACTTGCCTACATACCGATATGCGTTGCAGCCATGTAGGATAGTGATGTCGGGGTTGGTGGGAAATCTGACTCCAGGGGGCGTTCCAGTTGACATTTATGGCTGGGAACTCAGAAATTCCAACTTCCCATATCAACTGGAACGCACCATACAACAGTAGATGCTGATGAAGTTGCAATAAACGTCACAATTCTCTACGCAGAAGTTGCAAAAACAGCAAATTTGCCATCATAGCAAAAAATAAAATAACAAATAAAATAACATAAGCAAAAAAGTAGTTACTGGATGCTCAGTTCTATGTGTGCGAGAACTGCAAGGAGAGGAAGAGGGAGTGAGACGGTTGGGTTGGGCCGATGGGTTATGGCATTGTCCATCGTCGATGGCTGACAGTCATCAACACAACTATAAAGTATGTCATTTTCATGCAGTATAAAGAGAGAAGTACTAATTATACTATGCAGTTGGAAAATGCTGTCAGTTGTGAAGGTTTCCAGCCAGCCCCTGGACACCACCAGACTTTTAATATCTTACTGTGCTATTTCTAACTTTTTTCTCATTTGTATGAAAGTATGAAAAAGATTCTATGAGGATTTAGCTGTGACTGTGCTGGGCTTAAATTTAGTCTGCGTATTGAGTACGGACTAGGGTAAATATGATAAGTAAACAAGGTCCCGAAAACAGTAGAAAAAAACAAACAAGTGAACAGGTTCAGCCTTGCTTTGCTGAATTTGTTATTGATACTGATATTCTTGATCAGGAAATACAAATATTTTCTTTTATCATCTTACTTTAAAGATAAAGTAGAGGGAATTTCTTTTCTTTATCTTTAATGGCTTACACAATCTTGTAAACCAGTTCAAATACTGACTAGAAAGGCCGTTACATTTGTTAAAATCTTAATCTGTCCATGCTGCGTGTCGCTGAGCCTTGTATTTCCCAACCTACGGTACACAGAAACAGTTCCTGACATGCTCATTTGATCATTGATATGGCTTTAACAGTCAAACAATCTTTAAAACTTAAGTCTCTATGTCCTTTCATGTCCCAAAAATAAAAAATAAATAAAATCACACCACAGAGCTCTGCCAAAACATCAAACAGTGTGTCGTTGTTCATACAGCTTACTTAAAGAGCTCGGGGAGTGCGTCTCTGCTTTCTAATAGGCTCTAATGGGTGGATAAACACTACATGACTTCTTGCAGATTGCTTGATCTAATTAGGAAGAGTGAGAATTTCCATTCCAGCCAAATTTCCTACATAGGGATGCTGTGAAAAAACATAAGGGTATTGCCACAGTGTTGAATATCCACTATGGTGGTGTAGGTTTATGTGACACGGTTTAATCAGGGCTAAATCTCTAGTCTTATGAAGCATTCTGTGGTGTTTTTCCACCCTCAGACATTTGAGAAAACAACAAAAGGTAAGGTGACAACAGTTAGATACAAATTGGCAGACAACTTTGAAAGAAGTAATTACCAGGCACAGTACAAAGAGTTGGTTGTAGAAACATATGCTCTGTATCAAAGGGGCATTGCTGATTCAAGTTTGGAAGAAAGAAAAAAGGAAGAAAGAAAAAAAGAATCAAATACAATGAATCAAACAACTAAAAACTGGGATAAAGCTGGGGCGGCGTATGTGCAAGTGCATAATAAGGGCAGACAGACAAGAGAAAGAAAAGAGGTCAAGCACAATGAAAGATAGGACTTAACAAATAAATAAAAAGTGAGAAGATAGGAGAAAAAGAATGAGAAACTGGTGAGAAGGTGATTAAACACAAAGATACAAAGATAAAGAAAAATGAAAACAACAATAGAACAGACGCAGAGCGAAAGAGAGTAGGTCTGATTTACAAACTCAGGTGTCCTTTCTCAAGTACACGCTCTGCGGCAAGCAGGCTGCCTCCTCTTCTGTGACATAACGGCCTGTGTGTGTGCAAACACTCTGGAGTCTCTTTTACACACACAGTCCTAAAAATACACACACACGCGCACACACACGCACACACACGCACACACACGCACACACACGTAGACCGTAGGCCTAGGTAAATCAGAGTGATTTAAGGGGACCCTCTCCTGCAACCTTAGTTTTTATTGAGCAGTGAAGAACACAGCAATGTGGTAATGGCCAAGTTTGCATAAAAGAGCTCCTTAAAACCCTAAAACATCCCTATCCAACATTTGCTATTGCCTGTCTTAGTAATTTTTATTCTAGGAAAAGAGAGAGGGTGGCAGATTTATTTCCCCACTTTTCTTCCTCTAAAAGAAACTAATTATAGAGAACAGAACAGACTGTAGCAAGGTGTAACACAGGCCCAATGTAAGCAGAGTACTCCTACTGTAACTGCAATCAGTCACACACCATGGCTTAGTATCCATAATTTTAATAAAGGCCATGGGGCTAAAATGCATTTGACCCCAAGTTTCCAACTCTTCACAGTGACATTAGAAAGGTAAAAGTTTGTAAATGTGAATTCTTTATATTCTTTGACACCCACATACTCTGTGAACAAAGTAATCCTGTGGTTCTTTGAAAGTGTGAAACACCGGGGTGTTCAGTTCCGATACAATAACAGTGCAGTACACCCACACAGATGGTTCTCTAAAATCCTATTTAGACTATAATCAAATACATTTTCCAACTGTGGTGTTTGAGCCCAAACCATCCCACCTCTTCCTGTCTACCTTTATCTTAACAGACCGTCTCATTCATATTTGTTGGTAAGGTGCAAAAACCCAGGACCCAGACTCCAAAGACAAAAATGTCTTTTTAAGTTCTGAGGCAGTAGACTGTCAAGATCATTTGAAGAAGCCTTAAAACTAAAAAAAGTTCTGAAGCGCTACAAGTGCTGTACAGTAAATTTAAAAACTATCATTTCCTTAGCTCTTGCCTGGGCAGTATCATTGAATATTCACAGACAAGGTTTGTAAAGCAGTCTCCCGCATCAACTGAAGGCACTTTGTGATAAACCTGCAATAAACAATCAAACAAGGGGTGAAACTACAGCCTGAGTCTGGTGCCTGAAGGCCATAGCATACCTTTACTTTGAACTTGAAGGTTTTCATCAATACACAACCCCCATAGGAAGCGAGTCTCTTGTACAGCCCGTAGCAGCATCCTTGCTTTCCCCTCCGTCTCTCCATCTTGACTTTGTTGTAGTCTTCCATCTTTATCTCCCTGTCTATTACCTGCCTCTCCTCACTATTTCCCTGTACAGCTTTCCCAATTTTCGAACCACTGTCTCACTCTCCACCTCACCCGTCTCTCTGATTTTTATGTGAAATTTAACTTATATTGTATTATCTAGAAGGGACATTCAAATTCAGGAAATACACTCACAGTAAATCTGCAACAGATCAGGATTACTGATGTCAAAGTAAGAACAGGAGAGGACAGGACAAAACAAGTAAATAACGTTAGGGGTCAGACTTAATACAGGGAATTACTAGAGTGGGCAGGAAGTGCAGAAAAGGACACAGAAACAAGGATGAGACAAAAGAAGGAACTGCATAGATTTATTAAATAATTGCAAAATATGGGGACGGTCTGGTTGTTAAAATGGACATTGGCTTAGTTTTAATGTACATTTAATAGGCTTAGACTGTTTGCCGATGTGTGCTTAGTCCTTGTAATTCAGTATTATTTTTCCTTTCACTGAATGCTAACAGGATAAATGCTTTTAACTGTGGGGGCATTTGAACTTTGGAGGTTACCTATATTAACAGTGAAGACAGGTTGATCTCCGACAGCCTAATCAGGACCCTCTACAAAATGTGCTGAATGTGTTGTCCAGGAAGTCCAGCAAGCATACAGAGCCACCAAGTCTGCTCCCTTTCTCCGTCTGTCTCAGTGTTCTTTCCTTCTCTTTTCTCCCCCACACACACACACACACACACTCTTGACCTCCTTTCTTTTCTCATCTTTCACCTTCTCCACCACTCTGTCCTTCCTTTTGTCCCTTATTCACTCTTTCTTCGTTATGTAACTTGGTGCTTAAGAATGCCAGTGGCAAGAAGGGCTGAATAGACCCTGACAGCTGGAGAATTGATGGTACGCTACTGCAGTCTGGAGACCATACAGAGAGAGAGAGCGAGTGAGAGAGAGAAAGAGGGGGAGGGAGGGGAGTGAGAGTGTGGTGATGGTTGGGTAGGGGTTAGAGCTGAGATGATGAAGAGAGATGGAGAGGACCAAAGTTGAGCTTACGTCGCTCCAGCTGTCAATCCAGCCCACACTGCAGCAAACTGCCAACCAGCTGGCTGGATGTCACTTCCAGGACCTTTCTGCTGAAGGCACACACAGAGGCAGGACACTAATGTGATGCACTGCACAGCTAATCGGCTCCCAATCTTCAATCCTGTCACTGCACTACTGCAAAATTATCGACATTAGGCTGATGTTATATTAAGCAATTGCAGCCAAACACAGTAACCTACTGCAACCCACAAGTACAAACAGGGCTGTGTGGGTGTGTTTGTAACACGATAAATATTTAGACTTACAATACCTCAGACAGGGCATCTTCACTGCATATCAATGTGGCTGAAGGCCTGAATACATTACAATGTATTTTGACTGAGTAATCTCCTGCCGATTTCACAACAAAGAAATTCGGAAAAGAAAACAAACTTATTTACAGCAATAGCCTGGGGGAAAAGTTGCAAATCTTATAACCATACATGAAGCACATAAACCATCACATGCACTCCCACATGTTTACATCACATGCACTCCCACATGTTTACATCACATGCACTCCCACATGTTTAAACACACACTTGGGAGTGGCATGAAGACGCTACTTGAGCTGGTAAAGGTTACTGTAGGTACTTAAGGGGCACATTAACCATTGCAGCTAACTTGATGCCTCTGTGATATTCCAGATCTCACAATAGCTTTGTTCTCATAAGAAACTGATGTTTTGATGTTGGTGCACAAAAATATAATTTTTCTTTCTTGTCCGGTCCAAAGAATTCCGATTTAAAGCACTTAATACACACAGTGCAGCCCTGTTCTCTGCTAAGCACCAGGGGACAGGCGGACCGGTGTGGCAAATAGTGTATAATCATAATGAAAATTAGTCCACAACGTCCTCTGAATGATTTTTTGTGACTTTTAGAGCAGCCAGTCACCATTGTTCCTTTCAAAGCAACTAGAAATATTGATGCCAACATTATTGACCAAGACACTGATGGACAAGAAGAATTGAGCCAACAATGATTTTAGCCAACTTAACTGTCAACAACAAAATAAAGGAGAAAAGCCAAGTAGCTCTTGTTGCTGACCACCTGGAGGTACTTGATACCATCAAAGACAGCATAAAGGAACACTAGTGGGGCATTTGGAGTTTCGGCAACATTTTAGATTTGTTTGATTAGTTTTTTTGACTGCTGTTGATAGTTACTGTGTGTGTCATGCAGGCACGCAACTGATTGACAGCTAATTACATGTTGCCTAGCAATAGCAGGATGCCTCTCACTGACGTCTCAGTCAGACCTTGATCCCAGCTGCTGGAGGCGGGAGTAGCATTGCAGTTCACCTCGGTTTTGAGGCGTCCAATGTGATCACCGCTGAAGACTGGAGTTGCTGAACTTGGGTCTGATCAGGGATTCCTAGGCGCTACTTATGATTGTCGACGTTGGAAAGTGTATGGCCCCTGCATGGACTTCCAATTCCTCCCAGAGTGAAAAAGGCAGACTGACAAGTATCGAAGCCAGTGCCATGCTGTGGCCAGGAAGCCTAATGAGCTTTCTTGAGCAGCTCTGATGGGCATAGCTGCTGAGAGTCTGGCATTGCTCATCAACCACCATCCCCAACAGGTCTGTGTGTGCACGAACATACGCATGTGTCTGTGTGTGCGTGTGTGTAATCATGGCAAAACTCATCGACCACCAGCCTGTGCCAATATGCTTGGTGAGCATTGCCCAGAACCACAAGTAAGTGGAGGGGGATGAAAAAAGAAAGGTGAGTAAACAAGTAAAGATGAGGGAATAAAATGAGAGAGGATGGTAGAGATGGGAGGCAGAGAGTGAAGTTAAATAAAGTAGAGGAAGGGTAGTAGCAGAGGAGAAAAAGAAGAAATGAGAGGAGAAAAAGGTAAAAGAAAGTGGGAGATAAGAGAGAGAGAAATGACAAATAACTAACAAGGAGAGAAGGGTGGGTCAAAGAAATAAAATGGAGGGGGTGACAAAGGTAACAGTGAGGTAAAACAACAAAGGAAGAGACAAGGAGAAGACAGCCAAAGGATAGATAGTCAGATGGATGAGGGAAACAACGGGGGACAAAGTGAGTGTGAAAGGTGACGGCCCAGACCCAAAGTTAGAAAGATGAAAGAGACAGATAATTAGAAAGCTAGAGTAGATGTCGAATGGAAGTAGTAAGTAGTAAGTAAGAGAAACTTTTGGAGTCACTTCAGTGGAAAGCTACATGGCGGGGAGGTACATGAACTACTCTAGGAGCAACTAATGTGTCAACAACATCAATTTTAAAGTGTCCCATTGGTATACAAAGAAAGAAGAGGCTTCATTTCCCAATGATACCCTGCTATAATATCAGTCACAATGTAACCTTTATCCTGACCTTACCAGAAAGTTCACCATGTGTACTGTATGCCAACATCTTTGAATTTATAACACTAATGCAAGCTTTGCTAACCAACAGCACAACTTCAGTTTTTAAAGTGTATATAAATGCTTGTCATGTGCTGCTTCTCATTTTGGCTCAATGGGATTGTCTGCCTGATTTAATGCCTAATTTAAGTCATAAAAACTTAATTATCCAAAACACAATTACCCATTAAGCTTCAGACATCTATGTATCCGTGTCACCCTGAACATAAAACTGCCTAGTATTGCAATCCAATATTCGCCTCAACAGTTGATTCAATTAACAAAAATGGAGGAACATCCCCATATCCATTCTTGGATCCTTAATCTATGTTTAGTTATACAATTTGTTATACCGTTTACAATTAAGGAGATGCAAAATGCAAAACAGGAGAGTTCTGCCATACCAATTCTGTCTAATCTGCTTTCCTATCCAAAGGCATGCAGGTCAGGGAAATTGGAAACTCTACATGGCCTGTAGGTGTGAATGTGTTTGTCTGTCAACGTGTGTTAGCCCCGTGATATACTGGCACCCAGATCAGGTGTAACTGACCTTGCTCTAACCCGATGTGTGCTGGGAGACTATCCAGCCCCCCGTGACCCTGCGCAGGTTTAGTGCTTTAGTTAATGAGTAGAGGGATGTTTTACCGGGTATGCTGCAAACAAAAACTCCACCTGATTTGAGCTCCACACTAACACATCAAGCTAACTACCCCTCCTTGTGCACTTCAACTGTAACTGGATTGATTACTGCTGCACCTGGCTGCTCCCCCAGGTGTCAACATGGTCCCCACTGGTGCTGTCTAATTATTGAAGAAGCTGTGATCTATGCTCAGCATTACTCTCTGCCTAATATGTTCCTGTCACTACTGCTCACAACGTGCATACAACCATTCCTCTAGATCACTAATGTTCCATGCTCCATCAGTGCTAACCATCCACTCATATTACATTTCAGGAATGTCACCAGTGTTCACTTAATACCCTAAACTGACGCTACAACTTCTATCTTAACCTTACATTGTGTAAACAGTATTGTTTATGGAGGGTTATCCTCACAATAAGGAACTCTGGCCACACCAAGAGTTGGACTCTTGTCAGTGTACATTCCCTTGGCTTGACGTTCCTTGTTTAGCTGAGATCTGGCAGTATACCTGGGATTATTCCACATTAATCAGGCTACCACTGTTGGCTGGCTTCTCTTTCTTCCACCAGTCTCACCCTCTAGGCTGCGGGGGCGAGAAAGCTGTACTGTCCCACTCTATGCCCAAGGCTTCCACTGTAACCCCTAAATTGCCTGCTGCATGCCCATTTATCATTGACTTTTGCACACCTGAACATTTTATTGCCCTCTGTAACTTCTCTAAACTTTTAAACCCTGGTTATTCCATGCCTCTCCATTTGTTATCTGTGGTGTAAATCTAAACATGCTATTTTATTTAGACTCACTGTCACCATCCAAAAATGCACTCTCATCTTTCCAATTCCGCATAAGTAAATTTTCAAGGACCGCAATTTTGTAACAGTTGTTGGTTACTGCTAAATATGTCTGCAGTTCATATGGATGCCTCAACAAATTAAGATTGTTATTGAACACTTGTTTAATAAATATTAATGGTTGAGATAATAAAACTGAAGAATGTGTTTTTTTAAACCAGTTTGTCATGCATTTATTTCTTTCAACACTGCATGTTTACAAGTATATCCCAATATTTTCTCCTCCACTAACCCAGCGATAATAATAATAACAAGCGGGATGAGTGACAAAGGCCTCTCAAAATCTGACGAAAATCTTTTAAACTGACCTTTGTCGATCTGAAATGAAGACAGATTCAGCAACTGTACGGCCTATTTCTCGCTTCAAATGAAACACGTTTCAGTGAACTATTTTCATAAAATACGCAATCGTATTTCGAACAAGCCGCCATTACTATCAGCTGGAAAAGCCAGACCCACGTGACACGTTGTCATTTCCGGTTTTAACTTTTTGTATTACGTCTCGCGCACGCGCAGAACGTACGCTCGAGACGGCGTCGCTTCGATGCGTTCCAAGGCACTTTTTGGGGGACACTCAAAAAAACGCAGCGGGCCTCCGGCAAAAAGTTGAGACCGACTCAACTTTTGGAGAAACGCAACCCAACGTCACGCTGCGGTGGCCAATCATGTAACTGGTGATCACTGCCTTTATCGCTGCCAGAAGAGCGTTTTAAAACACTATGGAGGTAAAAAACAAAACACAAGCACTGAACTGCCCGGGAGTTTGTGTAATAGCTGAATCAAAATCTATAAACGATCTGACGGAAAACAGTAATTGTGAAATATAAAGTCTATTTGTGCTTTGTTGGGAGGGGGGGGGGTTAAGAACACAACAGGAAGACTGTATTCCCAAAGATGTGTACATCTAGATATACATGATGTGTGTATGTGTGTGTGTGTGTGTGTGTGTGTGTGTGTGTGTGTGAAATAGCAGTGGGGTTTGTGACACAGTGGTGAGCACTGATGAAGCATGAAGCTGATGGAAGCCAAAAATATTTTTCTCTGTCTGTGTACTGTATGTCAAAGTCTCCCCCAGACGCAGCAGCGCACACACACGCACCGACTGATTACAAATATTCATACACCCCCATGCAATTATGTGCTAATACTGCAGCACACACACACACACACACACACACACACACACACACACACACACAACTACCCTCCCGTCAGTTGGCACAGCTGATAAGCTGCTTTCCCAGTTACTCATCTTGTTCTGTGTGACAGCCCAGGAGAGCTGAAACAATACAGGAAATCTAAAAGGTGGGGGTGCGGGAGAAAAACTGAAATTAAAAAATGAAGGATGAAGAGCAAATTAGAAAAATAAATACATAGATTTCCCATCAGATATCTGGTCTGGCCTGATGATAATGTTGCAGCTGCCACCTGTGTCATCACACTAAAAACGACTGACTGCCCTGCTCCACCCACACTGCACTCAACAAGACAGAGAGAAGAAGGAGGGAGATGGAGAGATAACTCCACGATACATTTTGGCAAAATATTTAACACCAACTGCTCTGGTGGATCCACTCAGTGGTCAAGAGTAAAATGGTGACATTAATAAAAACGGCAAAAATGTGTTTGATTGTAGAGAAACCCTACATTTCCCTATTCTTCTTTCCTGATGTGCTGAATGGCGAAGATATTTTGCTTTACTGGCACTTTACATAATCACCCAATGTCTGAGAAATACATCTGTTTCCTATAAAAGCATTTCCGCTACACAGTGGCATCAGTTATTTTTTATGTGCTATCAGAGCTGCTGAGTGATGAAATCACCATACAGGAGGGCTATAAGTTACATTGAGCTGCCACAAAAGAGGTGCCAAGCAGAAAATATATGAAACTGGAGCTTTATTTCAAACAGCAGCCTAAATTTAACACCAAGGTATACAGATGAACATTTTGCTTAGAAGCTAATTTGTGTTGTTCATATGATCCTCAACACCTCAGTCAATGGCTTCATAGTATGCCCTGTTTTGTGCTTTTTCAGATCAACAACACCACAACAAACTGGTTCTTTCATTTTGTCTTTTTTTGTTGTGGTGACCTCCAAAACAAAACATTGGTTTCCTCTTGGGTGAACTTGGCCTGGATTCTTCTCTCCATTATGCATCTGTCAGTGTGCCATGACAGGGAACACGCCGCTTTTAAACAAACTAAAATTAGCTGATTTGATTGGCTACGACTGTTGCCAACAACACACCTACAATTAATTCTTCCTAATTTAACCCATTTCACATCTGTGCCCCCACTGCGCCTCTGCTGCATCAGCACCTCGGGTCATGAAGTTACCAAGTACCGGTTTGTCACAGCTAAGTAAGCATGTCCTGTGAGCTCACACTGTGGGCTTGTGAGACAGCACGAGCCTGCACCTTGATTCACAAAAACAGACATGCCCCACTTGGTCAGTTAGCTCCAGACTAGTGGATATTTGTACAGGCAATAGATTAAAAAAGAAATTGTTTTTATAGAGACAATTTCTTTAGTCAAAAATTGTTTCAATAAAAACTATTCAAAGTGAGGTCTTTGGAGATTAAAAGTTATAGGGACATTCTTGTAACACATGTTGCTATTGAACCTTTTAAATATCATTTTTCAGTGTTACAATTATTGTAACAATAATGAAATTCTTTTCACCTTCACTGAAATGTGGCAGCAAAAACAGTATCTGCGTAGGTACCACTAGAGGAAAGGAGATGTTTGGATAGAGAAATATAGGGAATCCAGTTCAGAATCACTTATTAAATCTGAATCCTTTAAAATTCCTTGATCAAATCTTTTTAGGTAGTTCGTTTGGTGGGGAATTAAGACATCTCTGAGGTACAAGTACATTCAATAGCCCTGCTCTGTGACATAAATTAACCCTGTCCTGACTCATCTTCCTTTTGCTGCAAGGAGGAACCGTGTTTGCTCTTCCTTGATGGGCTGCGTTACAGCTTCAGAAGCTGTAGAAGCGGTGGCCGGGTTGGCTCAGTGGCAGAGCAGGTGCACATGTACTGAGAGGTTTATGCCTTGATGCAGAGGTACAGGGTTCGATCCAACCCGTGACGATTTCCTGCATGTCTTCCCCCTCTCTCTCCCCTTTCTCACCTAGCTGTCCTGTCAATTAAAGGCAGAAAAGCCCAAAATAATCTTAAGGAAAGAAGCTATAGAAGCTAAAGTAAAAACAACACTGTGGAAATAATATGCACAGGACACAGAATCTAATATGGCGTAACAATGGTGGTAGGCTGAGGCTGAGCGTTGTCTTTCTTAAGTTATCAACAATGCCACAAGTTCTTAATTTAACAATGTGTGAGGGAGTCCATCCGGTTTCAGTCAGTTTTGTAAACAACTGTGTCGCTGAGTTATAAAGTTTGTATACGTTGCCAGTTTTCTTTGGATCCAAAATGGAACTGGCTATCTGAGCCCTCCCGAGGCAAATAAATTATGAATGAATATACAAAACCCTTAAGATATAGTACTGTGTATTTTTACTTTGATATACTCACTGATTTTATCAGGAATTATTACACCATCATATTTTTAGATGAGAAATGAGTTACTGAAAACAATTTTACCGTGCTTGCAATAGAACAAGCATGCCTAATTGAAATATTGGAAACATGTATTGATGAATGGCAGTTAAACAGAGTGTAATTGTCTGAGCATATGAAACACAACGATAAATCTAACTAAATTAGTTTGACTGATCTGTATACAGTCTACACACAGGTTTGAAGTTCATTAGTGGATGCTTGTCAAACAATTGACTTTAAGGGACAGTATGCTACTATTTTACATTCTTTTGATTTGTGTGTGTGGGAATGCATACAAAAATGATCCCTCATTATTTGGTCAGTCGTTCACATTATGGGTGTAAATAGAAATGCCAAAGCACATAAAGCAACAGACAGGTGATGCAGCTGTGCAGTCGTCTGTTGTTGCTTCAGATTATGCTTGACCAGGATGTCTCAATTTACTAAATTTGTGTTTACACAGTTTGTCTTTCCATACATATTTTCCTCCTTTAATTACAAGGAGAAGGGGACAATGAACACCTCATAAGTGCGGCAAAGACCACAGTGGGTTATGAACTTAACACCAAATCCCACATACAGTACACACATAGACCTCTCCATGACTCTTCGATTGTTTAAGATAGATGCTAGAGAGGCATACTGTGCCAGACTATCTAGAGCAGCCAAAAACTGGCACACAACCAAAAATTGATTCACTAAATGCAGAAAGAATGCGGCCCAGTATCATCAGCATAACTTATTAAATGCCATGTTTTTGAGCAAAGATTCATGGTTGCATTTTGTGTCTATAAACACAAGCTCTACTATGATAAGCTGAGCAGAATTGCCGCTGTAAAGCTCCTGGAAAGAATCCAGAACGACATCATTTTTCCAAATGAGACACATTTTCCAAATGAGGTTGGACACAGAAAATGAGTTTGCAAAAGTTATTTTGTTCTAATTATGTTTTAATGAACTATTTTTGTTCTGAATAATTGAATCTTTTCTCATATAAAAGCCACAGAGATCATTAGCCTACATTCTACATTGTCATTGTTTCTGCACTGTGTCCCATTTTTAGCCTTGTTATCGGCAGATACATTAAAAGGCCGTATTTTAATCACTGCTTATAGCACTGCAGTTAGGGTGGCCACAGACCAACCAACCTCACTGGGAAGATTATCTGCAGAGAGCCACAGTACAGCAGCTACAAGTACTGTACCAATGTGAGCTAAACAAGAGCGGACTATTTTTTTCATTACCTGGAAAACACAAATCGTGCGCTATTCATCCAAATGTGAAAATAGCAAAAATAACTTATTATTTTTTACTTATTATTTGCTGTGTCAAAATGAGTCAATCCCATCTGGTTCAGAAATATAACACAACCTTATATGAGCAAAAATCAGGCAGTCAGAATATAGTATTTAACAAATCTGTGCAATGCTGACAAAAAATCATGACCTAGTTGATTAATCGATTAATGACACGTGCAATTTAATATGTACAATAAATTGCAATTCATGTTATTATACTGGATGCTAAATATTGATACCGAATTCCTTAAAGGGACACGTCGGCATGTACAAAGAGAGGAGGGGAAAGGCCTGAGAGAAGGAAATGATCTCTGTCCTTCATGGCCCCTTGGGGTGGATCTGTCAACTGTCACTCCTGGTATGCATGGTGAACATAATGCATATGCAGGTTTGTGTGTGTACCACATTCACACATGAGTTAGTGTGTGTGTGGCTGTATGTGTGTTATCAGTGGGCGCAGAAAGTGTCATGTCTCATATCTCTGAGTACCTGAGGGCCTTATTAAACACTAGGAGGAACAGCAGCAAAGAACACAGAATAAGGAAAGAGGCAAAGAGAAAACACAAAGAGAGGACCATAAAGGATATGAAAGACAATAGGTTTATGTGCATACAACAGTATTGATGTGAGAGAACGAATTAGGAAAGAATGTTAAGACAGAGACGGAAAGATTCATTTTATGATTAATTATCCACATTGTATTCCTGAAAAGTGCTGAAGAAGGAAAACGTGGGAAAAAATGTGGGAACTGGAGGAATACACTGACTCACATATACAATCAAGCACAGCCACAAAGGTTTTTTTTTCCGCAAGTTTGAGCAGCAGCGTTTGTGAAACTACATTAAAGTTCTGAGGACGGGGCCAGAATAACAGAAAAATCACAGTTAACATTTCAGCTGAGGTCGATCGGCCTTTAGCTTATGAGGTTATTAAATACAGTCCATCTGTAAGCGCTTTTGCTTTGCAAGTATTGTTATCTTTCATGAAAACAAACTAGACACATTTAATTTTGCGAGACTGCTATGGAGTTTAAAAAAAGTTTGAAAAAGGTGGTATGTGAAGACATAAATAGCTGCTAGCACAGAAAAACTATTTCCCACACTCACAACTCCATTTAAGTAGACATGCACACTTCTCTGACAGATAATGTGAGAGCCCTTCTACCTGACTATTCTTGTTTGTACAATTTAATAAAAACTGTTCCATCACATAGGGTCACGGGAAATATGCATATTTGATTGCGATGAATAGTTAGATGAAAAGTCCACCAAGAAATACTTGCTTTTACACAGTTTTTTGTTCAGATTAAACAAACAAGATATATTGGGGTAATTTGTGATCTTTAGAGGTGCTGAAAGAAAGCTTTTGTTACCTTATCCGTCTTTGTGCTAAGCTAACCCGGTTGCTGGCGGCAGTGATGGAGTACTCGAGTCCTGGACTCGGATCCGACTCAAGACTCTATTCTCTGGACTTGTGACTTGACTTGGACTTGCGGACTGATGACTTGTACTTGGACTCAAGGATATATAAAATCGGACTCGAGCATTCATGAAAAAAGACTGAGACGTGGGATGAAGTTTCTGACTAAATAGGTTATAAAAATTTGATATAAGATGTTACATTTTTCCTGTTTCGGGCTCCAAGACCGGCTGGGAAGCAGCTGGGGAGACGTTCCATCCAGGGCTGATGTTCTTTTGGGGGCAACGCCCTTTACTTCACCGACAGTATTAACAAAAGATGAAGCCACCATGTCTTGAGAAGCTTCTTGTTTATTATTAACTGTTAACTCACTTTACATCGTCTTTGGGATCTCTTTTTTCTCTCATTTTTTTTCCTCACAGCCACAAATATGCTTCTCAGTCAGACACCGCTATCGCTCGCTCTCCTGGATGGCCAACACGCTCACTGACGTCACTCATTTAACGCTGCATTCTCGCTCTTACTTTCACTACTCTCGTAACAAAGGAATTGATATTGATATATGTAACTGTAGGGCATGATTGGCGGGCTCCCTACTACATGTTCACATTTGGAAAATGCATAGAGATGCACCCCGGATCGTGAAGTTCGCCTACATGGATTTTACATCCAATGGTGGAAAGAGCACCGCTAAATGTTGTTTAGAAAAAAGGCAGTAAATAAATTCCCTTTGACGATCAGTGGTGTCATTTTTGTTTAATGTAGAGCCTCTTTTATTAGTATATCAGCTCTTTAAAGGTGCCAGAGTGGGGACATGTAGGCAGTCTTGGAATTCAACACAGACTAAACCTTGATGACTCGACTTGGACTCGAACACTGGGGACTCAAACTCAGGTAATGGTGACTCGACTCAGACTCTTCTTTGGTGACTCGGACTTGGACTCTGACTTTTACACTGGGGACTCGAGACTCAACTCGGACTCGACAGTTGGTGACTCGACTACAACACTGGCTGGCGGTAGCTTCATATTTAGCATAGAAACATAAAAGTTTGCTTCCCAAAATGTCAAACTAGTTCTATAACTCTAACTTCTATAACTTCTTCTAAATAAGAATGAAATGCATTAGGGCTGCAACTAACGATTATTTTAATAATCGATTAATCTGTCGATTATTTTTCCGATTAATCGATGAATCGGATAAAAAAAAAAAAAGCATTAATTTACATCAACTCAATACATACATACTTGTTGTTTTAGTTAATAGTTGTGTAAAGGTAAGTAACCCAAATAGCAGAAACAGACAGACAGACAGCCACACAAACACACACACACACTTATTCATTAAATTATTACCATCATTGTAGTAAGTGCAAGTTAAGTTCATTTATACACCATACACTAATATATTTGTCAACAACAACTGATATGGGACAAAGCACATAATATATGTACATGACAACAGATTGAAAAATGAATGGGCCAAAAAAGGCGAGTGAATAAAACCGTGTCTTTAGTCTTGCAAACTATACCACCCCTGCTTTATTACTGTTATTAACAAGCTAACGCTAGCTTGTGTTAGGTTTAAAAAAGTTAAAACATTGGTGATGTCTGATAAAACTGTACTTTTAGCTGAATGAACACTGTAGCTGGAGGAAGCACTGAATCAACCGATTGCATCAATTAATCAGCATTTGACTGCCTCACCCAAAACCTTGCTTCTAAAGAATTAATTAGGTCATGGCTGTTATTTAGCATACTGTAGGAGACTCATTGTCCCCACAGGAAAGGTAACTGTTGTCTCTTTTTGGGGAGCCATCCCCTGTTGAGCTAGACGTGATTAGAACAATGAATGTGTATTCATATAGTTGGATTGATTGGGAATGTACACTTTTCTTTTGAGAGACATCTGACCAATAGGGGAAGATTTCATTTGAGGAACCACCCAGGTGTAGGGAATAAATGTGTGATCCGGAGAATGTCTCAGGATTGTTCTTATGTGACTCCACAAGGAAAGCATGAGATCAGTCCGCTGTCAGCTGCAGTGTAACAATTGTGTTTTGACTGTCGTTTTCATGTTGTTTGTTTAAACCTTGTGGTTAACTTTCAATTCGACCCCAGACTCTCCTATCTCCTCCAGAAATCAGAACGAACATTTCTTTTAGAGAATTCTTAACACTTCTCATGCTAGTCAGCTGGATAACGAGTAAACGGCAGCACCAGAAGAGCTACTGGAGGGACGTTACGTTCCTCACTTCAGAACGGAACAGAAGGAGGATAGTGTAGTGACTTTACCCTGCTGTTGAACTCCCTTCCTCCTCATCAAGGACTCCAACATGTTTACGTTTTAGGTGCTGACTCATCACCGTGGTGCGCCCGTGCCATGCCGTGTCGCTTTTGCTTATCTTGCAATTAACGCGTTTTTGATTTATTTAGTGTGAAATGCTCCCACACCTTGGATGACTTAGGTCGAACTGATTTCTCTGCCTCCGCCGAGTGTTTCAGAACAACGTTACGGGTCTCTCCAGTCTCCTCTACCCCCGCTCTGCTCTTTTTTCTTTTCTTTCGCTCCGCTCTGCTCCGCTCTGCTCCGCTCGGCGCTCAACAAAATTTTTTTTTTTGTCTCCGCGACTAGGTGGCGTAATAGTTGCGCGACACAACGAATCGATTATTAAATTCGTTGCCAACTTTTTTAGTAATCGAATTTTATCGATTTTATTAATTCGTTGTTGCAGCCCTAAAATGCATATGAACATAGACTGAAATGAAACAAAGTGATCTTGGGTCTTTAACCACCCACACATGAGCACACACGGGCAATATTAGACACATCAGCTGAATAAGATACTATATGCAAACTTTCTCTTGGAAATCATGAAACCAACAGAAAGAAAGAAACCCTTCAAAACCACAAACGTGTGTGTTTGTGTGTCAGTGTGTGTGTCAGGTTTTGCCTTGCTCAGAGGGGGGGCATGAGACACCCAGACAATTTAAGGTTTCATGCTGGTACTGAATATTTAATTGCAATATTTGTCAGTGAAATATTAAAATTGTGTGTGTGTGTGTGTGTATGTGTGTGCGTGCATGTGCGTGTGTGTGTATGTGTGTGTGTGTGTGTATCTTACTAGTTTGCCTCTTGGCCATCCGGAATGTGCAAATTCCAAAAGAATAGCTCATTAATATTCATATGAGTTTATGCTTTCATTAATGTTGCAGCAAATTGTCTCAGATCAAACACAGCTTGTATCTGTGTCCACACTAGTGTATGTCACAGACAGAAAGAGAGAGAGAGTTATCAGAGGGGGATAGAGATGGAGAGAACAAAGAGAGGGAAAGAGCTGCTACAGATGGTCCAATGTACCAGCAGATGAAAAGGAGACTTTGAAAAAGGATGGGAAAAGATCATACAGATGAGGGGAGAAGGAGAGGAAAAAAAGGAGTTGGTCAAGAGAAGGAAGAGAGAAGAAAATAAAAGAGAGGAAGAGTAGGAAGCGGAGGAAGAGAGGAAAAGAGAGTTAAGTTCTAAAGGTATCTGTCCTACTTTGGTTTGACTAATGAACCCAAAGTGTCCTGAATCTGTCCTGATTCACCGGAGGCCCAGTTAGACCACCCTACGCTGAGAGTGTGTCTGTGTTTCCTCTTAAATGTGTGTAAGCATGTGAGACATCTTGATGTGTGCTTGATTTGATATGCTCTCTACTGTATATTAAAGTTGTGTGTATGTGATATCAATGCCCTGCATGTGTTTGGTTTTTTTTTCACACATTTTCTATACAATTGTACATAGCGCAACAGTTCTGCCATGTACATAAATACACAAATATACAGCACAATATACATTACCTACGCCCTGCATGTGTTTAATGAACCACTGTCCCTTCTAGTCATCTGGCTTCATACCAACATGTGGCACACACACTCATACACATAGCAGGTCCATGTATCATTTGACATCAAATTGGTGTATGACCTGCAAGGGTAAATTAATGCCTGGGGTGCTGCGCACGCACGCACGCACGCACACACACACACACACACACGCACGCACACACACACACACACACACACACACACACACACACACACACACACACACACACACACACACACACACACACACACACACACACCATTTGCAGCGAAAATAGCAGGATCATCCAATGTCCAGGGAAAGAAGACACAGCACAAGTAATGACTAAAGGGTCTTGTTGCATAATAGGGATAATACACACAGCTGCCAGCTTCAAAATCTCACTCCAGCGTTTATGTGTCTGCATATCCTTTAAATAAACAATCTCCAGCGCATTGACATGTTTCTGCATGTGTGTGTGTATGTTCATGCTTCCTAATCTCTATCCTCTTGGCACCCCATGCATGATTAACCATGTTCAAAGGGGACGACTATGAGTTAATGAGAGTCATGTAATTGGCTTCCATGTGCTAGATGGGGATACATAGCTCAGAGAAAGAATGAACTGCTGCATCTCATGTTTGAAGATGCCAAACTACGATCAGCAGAAGAAACTAATGGAACTGGCCTAATTTTCAAAGTTTATACAGTGAATAAAGTCAACATAATAAATATCTTTGACAAGATATTTACCTATTTTGTTTTGACTCTGGTCCTTGGTTATTAAGAAAAAGGGTCAATTCTGTGTATGATTTGTAGAAAATGTTTTGTGACAGTGTTGAAGATGAAGTTTGATTACAGAAAAGTACATTACAAAAAAAAGCTTACTTGTTGGTTTAATCAGGAAAGTGTCTGGAGAGAAGAGGTATGTTTTATTGCATGATAATATAAATAAAATTACTTCAGAATCAAATCCGATGGCAATCATTTTTAAAAATTAATTTCACTGTGTACCCATTGCAATTTCAGAAGTACCCACATTACAGGTAGAGATAGATCAGCTGACATGTATAAGACACTATTTGAAAACTGACATGATATCTCATTTAGGTTTTCCTGATCAATGGAAATTGGCTACATTTTCAAATAATTTAATGATGCAAACTTCTTCTTCTTAAAAATTTAAGCATATCCAGATTGTACTTTGGGCAATTGAGTGTAACAAAAGGAAAGAAATGCAATCTCAACTATATGTTGTATGTTAACTCTACAGTAATTAACAGAGCGAGCAGCACTCAGTAGGAAAAATTTATATTTCCTTTTTGAATACAAAAGGCTGGAGGGAAACTGGCTTTAGCTGGTTTTAGCAATAACAGACAATTTGTCTTCTGTGTCTGAGAGCTATATTTTTCATGTGGATTAAATACATGTTTTGCATCTAATGTATTCCCTCTGCTGGCATCCCACCAGTTATTTCCACCAACTCGAGCACACCTGTCATAATCATCTCTCTCCCTCTTTCTATTATACACAGACATGACAGCACATTCTAATAAATTCTAATATATAGAGCCTATATCTTTTGCGTCCTTCATACTTCTGTATCTATGCTAATATGTTATTCATCCCATGGCTTTTTCTCAAGATTCTCAAAGATGAAGCTAGAACTAATTGCTTTTTTAATAGCTTGGAACATGGTGTATTGTGTGTAAGTGTGTGTCCCCATGTGTATTTGAGTGTATGGGTGTGCACATGTGCAGCCTTACAGTGATCTGGTTACTGTAACTTGTGTAAGAGGCTGTTGAATGTTTTCTCATTTTGTGTTTTCCATCAACATGCTATTTTATGTTGCTCCAAAGCCTCATTGTGCTGTTTGCTAGATTTATTTAGCTGCTTGCCATAAGAGTGAAGTAACAAAATATCATTTTTGTTTTCCACTTCTAATTTTTACAAAACTATTGAATGTAACTCCTGGGGATGTCTGTGTGGTAGAGTAGAATGAAGAGGATAATTATATGAATAGTCAGTCGATTTCTTACAACTCTATAGGGCAATATAAAATCTGTTACTTGTCTTAATAGACCTGACTACAACAGAAACAAGAATAATGAGAAAACAAAACACGAAATATTGAGACACGGGCAATGTGTGGCAAACACAATGAAACATGATGTACTGTTACTCTAAAAAAAGAATACAAATAAATTAAATAAATTAAAGTTTCAAAATGCATTTTTAAATGACACAAAAAAAGGATTGTGGTTTCAAGCCGTATGTAGAGCAGTGTAGAGCTCTGATATGGGCCTCTCTTCAAAGGCAAAGGGCCTTTCATCTAAGCCTGCAGAATCTCTCAAGCACTTGTACGCACACACACAGGCAATGCCTATAAAAAGTATGCATCCCCTTTGGACTTTTCTTGGAGTTAATGTTTACAAAACTGAATCACAGAAGACGTAATTAGGCTTTTTTGACACTGATTTAAAAAAAAAAAAAAAAAAAGATTATTTATTGTGGTGAAAACAAATCTGTACAAATGAATCTAAATTAAGAACAAATAAAACCCAAGATGACTAATTGCATAATTATTTCCTTATTCGGGCTGACCTCTGTTCAAGTTGAGAGTGGAGCAATAGTGGAAATTATGTGTGGTCACCAAACTCTTTCTACTAAGAAAAAAAATAAAGGTGCAAGTTTCCACACCCTAATGCAGTACGTGTAACAAGCCAATAGGAGAGTGAGGTCAATGTCCATCAAACACAGTCGGTATACACCCACACAGTTCTGAGAGAACATCTCATTTGCTAAAATAATTGAAAGACCTTTAAAAATACTAAAAGAATTGCAGGTACCATGACAACACGCTCCATTTTGCTCCATCACAACACTTTTTTGTCAGTTATTCATGTCAGTCATCATTCCATCTATCTCACTTAAACATGCACTCACACACACTCTCTCTCTCACACACACACACACACACACACACACACACACACACACACACACACACACACACACACACACACAACCTTACTTTGATGAGGAGTGAATGACTACCAGCCTGGCTGCTTTAACTGTTTTAAAACATGCCTCGGATAGTTTTAAGGTTAAAGATAATGCTAACTGACATATTGATGCACAGTAACACACGTTGATGCATATACATATGTGCACGTTTAAAAAAAAAAAAAAAAACCCTTGAAGCAAGAACGTCCTGATCAAGCCTTTTTGTCTCGATCATGATCCAAGTAATTAAATATTGAGTAACTGCTGATTCAAGTCTTGATCAGATCTTTTCCTACATAATACAGCTGCATAGGGTTGACATTACAATTAGGAAATCTCATGCAAAATGAGATATGATAGCTGAATAGTTCAGCATTAAGAAAATGCAGCCTACTGTACATCACAGCTTGACTTTAATGGTTTCTGGCAGTTTCCAAAAGTGTATGGTATTTGTACTGATAAAGGTTTCAGTCAAGAACTGGAAAGCAAATGTTTGGATAGGTTTTGTATAACCTCATTTCAGACCCAGCATGAAGAAATGTCGCACAAAGCATAATTTTGGGCCAATATCAGTGTGTCAGAGGCGGTAAAAATGCTAAATAATGTAGTTGGTGAGGCCTGGTTCTGCTCACTCAACCTCACGATCGTGCTAACTATTTATTTATTTGTGCTATTTAGTCAACTCACTTGTTCACAAAGGTGTAATAAAATAAATTAATAAAATAAAAGCTGACAGCAATCAACGAAAAAATGCCATTACCGTTACTGTTATGAGCTAAAATCTCCATGACACAGAGATGAATGGATTCAGGCAACTTCCATTCTTGCTTATTCCTATTTTGTCAGAACGGTACTCTCCAAGGTGCTGATCTGAGGGAGCTATCTTGGGCGCCTATCTCTAAGTCTTTTCTATCCAACTGCTGACTGCAGCCCGTTTTAATTTAAACTTGGGAAACAGAGATTTTATAAACTAAACTCTAAACATTATTTATGATGCACACATACTCGTTATACTCAGCATAACAAAGAGTCTGCCACCCAAAATAAATAAAAAAATACATTTATAGCTCAAAGGTGGTCTTGCTGTATCTGACCTTTAAATAGTTTTTCATCGATTATCGAACAATGAAAAACTAATTAAAGCTGTTGAGGCCCATTTAGTAGAGAGCTTAATTATCTTCCCACAGCAGCCAATGCAAACCAATAAGGACTGCACTCATTGGGGTGTATATTGCATCACTTAGAGAAACAAAGCAAGGACATGTACATTTGAAGATAAATCAACAGTAAATACTTTACAGTGAGTGGGGAATCATTAATACTTCCCTTACTTGTGTTAATACCAAGAAATAATCTAAATGGATGTACGGTAAAAAAGATCCAGGAATGTAATGTTGCTCTACTGGTGATTATTTTAGGAATTCTGAATGGGATGGATTGAGTCTGCAGTACACAAGATTTTTATTTAAAATACACCTCTCATTATAGGCTCCATCATTACCACAGAAGTGTCTCATCCCCTCTATTGAAGAGGGTGTAGATTTATCTTAATTTCCCAAATAAAATTCAGTGTCAGGTACGGTCAGTGGCTGGAAGTTTTCTCTGCACCACATAAGGTGAGAAATCATAACGCAACAAACATCCAAACTTCCCCAAATGAGCACTCTTTTGAGAGGACGTTATTGTCAGCAGATTCTAAATCTTGCTTTAGTACAATCATCAAAAGAACCAGGATGCCCAGATTACTGAGAGGTTAGTCAGGGTCACACCCACCAGAATGTTTATGAGCAAATTAGGAAAAGACTCAAAAGGCAGCTCAACATGACTGTTTAACAAGCTGGCCTGTAATTGAACAACCGTGGAGAGATGAAGTGAATGAATGAAAAACTCCTTTTGTCCTGATTTATTGATTAGTCAAACTTGCCTTTTGCCCCGAGCCACACATACGTTGACACATACATTTTGACATGTACAAAATAAGAATGACTAGAGGAGAGAGATGAAAAGGTCACAGTAGCATAACTATTATATGTTACCAGAACCAGTGTTGCATAGCTGGCTCACTTATCTTACAGAGTTGCACCAATACTACATAATTAATCCATCCACCCACTTAAAGCCTCCCCCTCAAACTGACAGAGAGAAAGAGCTTAAAAATGAGTAAGACAGAATTACTCATGTGTGAGTGAGAGTGATGCAAAGCCATCAGTTCTTCAACTAGAGCAACCACCTGTTGAAGGATCAGTTATCAACTCAGATTTTTACCCCATTCTTTGATTTCTGCAAAGGGTGGGGGGGGGGGGGGGGATCCACTTTTGATGCACTATCCATGAAAGGCCTTTACGTCTTGAAATTCATACATATGTCTGTACAACTGGAACACTTTGCTGCACATGCATTTATTAAATGTAAAATCACATTCATTACATATCTCCATCTCTCGCTGTTGCACTCTATTTCAAAATTCTTTCTATTCTCCCATGCATTCTTCCCTGTGTGTGTGTCACAGTCATTCATGGCCTTTGCTCCTAAAACATTCAATTCCATACATATTCCACTGTGTGTAGGCAAGTGAGTGATTGAGTGGGTACGCAGGCGGCCGATTGAGCCACCATATATTGTATACATTCTGCAGATTTAGTGGTATGTTTATTAGTTTGATAATGTGATGATAAGAGAGACAAATACAACTAAATCAATCGATCTTCACAATCCTGTTTATTGAGAATGAGTTTCTTTAAATTGATTTTCATACAATGTGTTGTAATACTCAATGTGTAAACATATGTCATTTATACAATACAATAAAATACAGATGAAGCCGTCTAAATTTTGTCAGCACACACATTTGCACTTGCAGGCTCTCACATGTGCTTCCTTTACAAAGTGTAGTGAGTGATTTAAGCTACCATTTATTGTACATTAAATGAAGCTTTACTACACTGAAGCTATCCCCCAGAGACATGCAGCAAGTTATGTTCATTCCAAGTCAATGATGTCTATTATACAGTAGTTATAGCCTACTAAAGTTACTGGTATCTAGTCTCTACTCTAGCTTTTATTTTTAGTTAGTTTATTTAGTTATTATAATTTAGCCTTTAATTAGGCATATATTTGTTAATCCCAACTGCGCACGGTTTAAACATGGCTCATTTCGAAGGTTAGGCTATGTAACCACTGGTCCTATGGTGGCAATTTTACATACTGTACGTTATAGCCAACTGAAATTATAAAATTAAGGATGTTTTGCTGCCTTGTCATCTTTACAAGTTAATATAGACTGAGAAAAAAATTCATTGAAGGCAGCTACTGCACTACTGCAACATTTAGGGTGAAATGTTTTTCTTGCATGTTATTCAATAAGAGTGCTAGCAGCAAGAACACACAGCCCCCACAAACCATACCCAGCCAGATAGGTGATCAAACAGCTTGAACTCACACTAAACTTTTGTACTGTTAGCAGTGTAAAATCTGCTATTTTAGAAAAAATATATTTTTATGCTGCCACCTGATGCAGTAATAGTCCGCCATTTGTGATTAGTCGTTCAGTTCACTCAAGAGTTAAGACAAAATCTCAGGTTTTTGTGAGCTACTTTCATAAATCACGCTTTTCATAAAAAAAACAAGTCTAATTTATCTGATGCTGATCTGAGTCGTACACTGAGTATAACCTGCAGTGTACAAATCTAAACAGCTGGAAACAAATGCTGAAACATATTGTAATCAATTTTAGCATTTTTATTTTGGCAAGTAACTAAATGGTAAAAATAATCATGGTGTAAATTATTACATTATCACATTTTGTCTAACCAAAGAACGGCAATAAGTCTGATTTGGATCACCCTTGTTCGACATATGGGGAGAGAGTTGTGAAAATTTACTGCACTGAAGGAGTAGTATACTTCATGTTAAACATAAATATATACTGATTTGATTACAGCAAAGATGTCAGCAGTATTGACAGCAAAATAGGCTACAGAATATTTTGTTCTGTATTGACAGGTGCAATATTTGAAAATTTATATTTATTATTATTCTTTTAAAATTACATTTATATCTGCATTTATGTCAAAACCTAGAGACTTTCAAACATCAAAATGTCATTTATTAAATGTATTTGGGTCAAAATGACATATAAACATCTTTTCCTATTCTATTTTGCCTAGAAACGCTTCCAACACACTTGCGGGTTGCGTGAAAAATAGGTGTCGGTGCCCGGCAGGCATTTTCGGTGCGGCTCGAGCCGCGCCTGAGACGTGCGTGTCACACAGGCATTGTGCAAGCTCTAACCTGTTAACATGGGAGCCGAAATAAAAAAACGGACACACCACGCAGCTGACACGCTCACGCCACGCAGGCAGTGTGCAGGAGCCCTAACTCTGTCTGGCAGTATCTCATATTGTGTTAGTCAGCCTACACTGTGTTAACAGTACCAAAAACGCAGAAACTCTCATATTTGTGAAGCTGGAATCAGAATATGTAGTGTGTGTGTGTGTGTGTGTGTGTGTGTGTGTGTGTGTGTGTGTGTGTGTGTGTGTGTGTGTGTGTGTGTGTGTGTGTGTGTGTGTGTGTGTGTGTGTACTTGTGCATGAAAAATACCTGGACGTGAAACAGCACAGACTCCTGAAGACTGACAGATTAAAGGTGTCTGAAAGCTAACCTGTCTGTGTCTCATCTCCACACCTCTATCCCTACTCTCCCTATGACCCTACTCATAAATGCCAACTTGTCTTTCTCTTTCTTTCTCCAACTCTCACACTGATCCATCCATCATTCCCCTTAGCCTTACACTAATTAATATGCTTTCCCTACCTGCTTTGCTCTCACTATCTCTCTCATCCATCTATCCATCAATCCATCACCCTTGCTGGCCTGCCCAGGTCATTACCAACTGTGATGATGGTTTTGTTCCTCTAATTAGCCTAATTATAGCTGTCAGTTATAACCTGGTCCTCTACAGGGACCTTATGATCCTACTGTGACTCTATCTGACCTTGGCACTGAGTGTGCGCATGTGTGTGATACCTCTGTGCCCGTGGTTGACCTCAACACTGCACTACACTCATTTTGTACCTTTCTCCACTTCGGTATTACTTTCTTTCTTCGACGTTCAGTTTTTTTTTTATTTGTATTCTCTTCTAACCACCTCAATTCTTTTTAGCACTGCTCCTTTTCTTCTTTTTTAGACTTGTTGCCTTGGCCTTAAATCACCAATTTGTGGTTAAGATAAAGTACAATCGGACATTACCATTTCACGACTAGCCCATTCAGTTCTACTTTGTTCTATGTTGCTGTTGTTTTACGTTTAATTTGCTCTCTAACCTAACCTTTTTTACCATTTTAAGGACTACAGTGAATGTCCAGTTCAATTCCATTTTATTTTATTCATAAAGGACTTTGAGGAAACATAACACTCCCACTGCCAGCTATAGTGGAGGACTTGAGTAAACAGATTATTGCATTTTTACAAATTGGCTGTCTACACATAACTCAATGGATGCTTATTTTTGGTAATTAAATTGTTCCGTACTTTTCGTTCACAAATCTGTCTTGGACACTAGCTAGCATATCAGCACATGCTGTACTGACTGCTAGCAAGGTCAACTTAACATCATTAACAAAACTTAAAATCATTGCTAATGAAGGTAAACACAAGACAGAGTGTCAAAGTATAATGACATGTTAGTTTTTTCATAACCAATAAATGTGCCCTTGCCTATGTGTTTGGTATTTTGAAGTGAAAAGAGAGTTGCTTCAGGAGAGGAGTTAATGATAATGAGATGGTGTTGGTAATTTGGTGAAAATTGGGTCTTTGACTTTGTGCTGAGAACATCTCACTCTGCACCTGCTCTGTTCTGTGACATAAATGTGCAACAATAATAATGATGAACAATAATACATACTTTATTATACAACCGGTAGATTGATAATTTGATTAGAGTATTGTTTAATGCAATTATAGCAACAATTACATAATTTAGTCTTCTAGTCTTTTCTAGTTAGTCTATTCTATTCTAATATTTTCTATTCTATTCTATGTGCTTTAACAGTGGCAGAAGTTTCACTAATCCTTTGTGCTACATGCCATAATTAAGATTAACGTAATGCTTACTACTTCATACGGGCTCAGAGCTAGTGTGTTGGTGAAGGAAGTCATGTCTGTATTAGTTTTTTTACGATGATATATGTGATGTGATTTGTACATTTAACTGTATGGGTGAGAGAGCAGGCCCAATTTCTACACTGTATCAATCTTTATGAAAAGATTCCTGTCTAAATGTCTGGCATCTCTTCCTCATTTTTTTCTTGCAGTTATTTTCTTTTACTTTGCCTCAAACCCCCTGCAACCACCCACTACTACTCTCTATGTCTGGCACTCCCTCATTCTTGCTCTCTGCATGTGCTCCTGTTCAGACCCCCTCCATCCCTCTCTCTCTCTCCCCCGGGCATCTTTCTGCTGCTGGGACAAAAAAAATCAACCCGTGGCAATACATTACATAAATAAAACAAAATGAATACTACTGCCTGCAAACTGTATTTCAGAGAAATATTGTGCAAATAATTAGTCAAACTTAATAAATAATACATTACCAAAGACCAATCTGACTTTAAAATTATAGCAGTGTCACCCAGACAATATAAGGACGTTTTTTAAATTAAAGCCCTTTAACATGTCACATACAAGCTGTGTTCCCTCTAAATTCGGATCAGTTTACTAGAATGATCACACTGGTATGATCATAGGCATCAAAGCGGTAAATCAAACAGGTATGGTATTTTAGAGAAAATATTAAAATATTAAGATATATATGTGTGTATATATATATATATATATATATATATATATATATATATATATATATATATATATATATATATATATATACACTGTATCATATATCGCAGCATAGCCTAAAAATGCCGAGATATTATGTATAAGCCCAGCTAAACAAGAATGTCCAGGACTAAAATGAATAACCAAATAGGATAAAATGTATACCTGAGGCTGAAGCACAGCATAAATCCCTCATGCCCAGGAAAGTGTACTGTAGCTACAGGAAGTGCTTGGTTAGTTTCACAGAGAGTTTAAGTAGCTTCCGATTGTGCTCTAAAGATAATGTTATGTTTTATAAAAAACTAATACACATCTTCACTCCGACAAATACATAGATGCTTACTAACATGCACACCTTTCAATTACTGCCCATTAAATGATCTGCTTAAAGCTACATGCGCTGTCTACTAATACTAGACATGGATCAATCAATCAATATTTAATTTAACCCTAACCTTAGAGCAAATCAATTGACCTGTGAACTGAGAAGAGGGGCGGATGGATATGGGGAGCCAGGGGAAGCTGAAGGCTTTGAGGCCCACCACACTCTCAATTTAATATAGTGTGCCCTCAGTTGTTATCTCCCTCTGATCCAGTCTAATTTTAACGGAGAAAATCGAATGCCCCCGCTCTAATTTCAAAAAGCATCTTACTGGCTTTGTTGTTGTCTAAAAGCTGACTACCATTGTGTGTGTGTGTGTGTTTTGTGCTACCCACTGTTCTGTTTGTCACATTCATTCAACAACACATATTTTATCTAATCATCAGCTCTGCAAAAACATGTCAAATCATTTGCAAAGGGACCATCACATTTTTACTTCCATCCTGCCAAGCCCACTGAAGACAAACTGAGTGACATGGCCTTGCTCTCAGTATTGAAATATTTCCATGGGAGGCAGATTCACACAGCTCCAAACAGATTAAGCTTACAATCCTCTATTGCTTTCTTCATTAGATCATTTGCCCACCATTGGACTGTCTTGACTGGCCAATTTAAAAACAAAATCAGACTCAGATAATTTCCTCCAATATAGGCTAACGTACAGAGAGGACACACGTATCTGCCTGAGCTCATTGTCAACACTGTCTCGTTCTGCTGATGGAAATATTGTAAGAAAAGGCAAAAAAAAAAAACTCTACTAGATGACAAACAAATACTGAACTTATGCTACCATTTAGTGAGCTGACATTGTTGCTTGATGCAAAAGGCACACAATGACCTTTCACATTGTAACTCTGTTCACAGTGTGATCAATACAAACAGTGTCTTTAGCCTAAACAACATTAAATAGATGGTACAAAAGCTGAGTCTCACTAGGACAGAAAACAGAGATAATGTGGAACAATAAACTACATTATATCAACTTCTCGAGGAACAAAACAATACTTCGAATTAAGTGATGTGTTCAGGTTCATCTGATACATATAAATACTCCATGATTCGAAAAGTGCCGTTCAACAACAAATTTTGATTTTGATTAAGTGACAAATTTGACTTGAGATGAGATGTGACACCTAATTCTGCCAACAGGGCAATGCAAACACAGCAATGCAAATCACCTGCCATCACTCAAAACCACCAACCTGTTGCTTCACTCAGTATGAATTACCTGTAGACAGGTAGATAGGGCATGCAAATCACTGCTGAGTCAAACTGATTAATTTCTATAAATCAAAGAGAATCATGTATGATGGACAACAAATAATAATTGCTGATGAGGAATGAACAATAAATGATTAATGCTGATTAATATGGTTATTTTGAGTACATTAAACATGACATAATAGCAATTTAACATTGCATTATTAGAGACAGCCGATGAAGGTGGAAGACAATTTTCAATTGACATGTATATATGGAGCCTGTTACAGACAGTCAGACTAGAAATCAACATCTGAAATACATTACATCTTTTATTATGTTAGATTTCAAATCTACCCACTTAAATCATTTCTCAAGTGAATTAATTTCTCAATAGTCTAAAGTGGCTGTCTTGCTATAATCCATCACTGTCTTCTTTCTTTTTCTGTATTCTCACACATGGTGTTAGACTATACAGACGAAGAGAAGAGGAGAGGAGAGGAGAGGAGAGGAGAGGAGAGGAGAGGAGAGGAGAGGAGAGACTTGGCAGAGATGAGAGAGCCACTTAAGAGCACTGAGACCTACATAGAATTAGATTGCTTTGGAATACACCCATGTGGTCACATTTACCATAACGAAAGTAAATCAAATGTTCAGCTGTCTTGATTGGATAGAGAAACAGGCTAAGCAATGAATGGTTAGATAAATAATGGATAGATGGCAGATGGCATATACAAACCTGGGCCAGTTGTGAGCTTATCCATGCCTAGAGGGCGAACAGACCATTACATACTGTAGTCTATGGCCTGCCAGACTAGATCAATCAATTATAAAAAATAACGGAAAGTTTTTATGATGGTGCCCTGATCTGATATAAAATATTCTATAGCTGGAATGCAATTAAAAATGTTCAGACCCAGGTTTGTAGTTTGACCCAATCCAGACACCCATACCTGTTTCATTCCTCCGTCATACCATGCTGGTTACTGCTTCCGGACAAATGGAGGTAGACATATGGATGGAAAAACATAAGAGAAGACACAAGAGAGATGGCGTAATGAGATGAATAAGATGGAACATAAGCATGGAGTACACACAAATGACTATAAGCACATTGATGAACACATAGATGGGGAGGCACAGAAAGGAGCACGGAGATGCGTTAGAGTGGATAGGAAACAATATCAGCAAATGTCACAGACAAAATTGAACGCCACACTCTATAACTCAATAAGTGAAGTGTCTAGCAGTGAGCATACCTAAAGCCCTTTGAAGAGAAAAGAAGTGGGAGCTGAAGATGAAAAGTCATACCAAAATGTTTTGATGTTTGAATGGATGATCATTTTAGTTTTAATACATGGTGCTTGAAAGTATCTAATGACCCACACAAAACACAGTTCAAAAATAAAATCAGTGTACATGTTACACACACACACACACACACACACACACACACACACACACACACACACAGACATACATACATACGTACAGGCAATAGCCACTCACAAAGAAGCAGCTTTTTCAACAAGGCTACGAAAGTGTTCAAGACACTAAGTGTACTTGTACTTGTGTACAGGGACTCATCGATCCGACTTTTTCAGTCCCGATAGCGATACCTGGGCTCTGGGTATCGGCCGATACGGAGTACGGATCTGATACCAGTGTTAAATTATAGTTTTTTCCGATTGCTAAACTATAGTGGGCACAACTGGAGTCACATGTGCAAAACTCAAACTACAGTCTGCACTACCAACAGTCACCTGAGCTAAACAGTTCACATCACCTGCAAAACAGGCTCAGTGCAGCCAAACACTATGCACAATCCTCACTGAGATAACACACACTGTCACTCAGAACACACTGAGGGTGAAAACACTAGCGTCAAACACCAATACAGAAATTACAAAAAATTTCATCTTTACAGTTTGAACAATTTGAGTGACTTGACACTACTCAATAGTTTAAAAAATATAGATTGTATAGCATACCAATTTTTACATAAGGTAAAAAAGAAGGAATGAAAATCAGCAGTTTTCTTCAATAAAGTATTTTGTCTCTAGTAATTTATGGAATTACTTAGGAAAAAAAACTAAAAGGTACATACGTGACAGTACCAAAGAATAGTGTGACTAATCCTGCCTCGCTCCAGCATCATGTGACAAGTTTTCTTCATCACATTGGATGTCTGCATCATCTCTAAATACTAATGAATGTGGTGTTTCTATTGCTTTCACCGCCATTACTTTCTGAAAAACAGTAAGAACACAGTTTTACTATTGTAAAGATAGTGTTTTTCACTTTTTTTATAGCTGTGTATATAACCTCAGATATCTTACCTGGACATATTGGTATCTTTGCTCTTTTACCTGTTTCTCTCAAACGGTACAGTGTATAATTGTTTCATTCTTATTTGGTGTTTGTATACAAAAAAAGGCTTTCTGAGCTTTCTCTGTATAAATACCATATATGTTCACTAACTAGTCTAAAACAAGACACCTTCTTAGGCTTTCAGCTAAAATTGCAATCAGCAGTGTTTGATAGGCACCAGACTGAAATCTATTCTATCTGTTTTGAATGTGTTGATAACAGTTTTGACAGCAGTGTGTTAGCATTTGAACAAAGTGCTGTAAATCTACAGTGTTGTGCACGTTGTGGTTAAAGTCATGGGATAAGTGTGTAAAGTTTTGAAAACTGTGTTCAAGCAATGAAAAACGAACTAGAGTTTGGTCCACATGAACTGCTGCTGTGCAGACTGTAGTTAGCGTTTTGCACATGTGACTCCAGTTGTGCCCACTGTTGTTTAGCAATCGAAAAAAACTGTAATAAGCTGTATGCCTCTCTGTGTGGAAGTGACTGGGATCGTTCTTTTATGTGTAAGGCAACACCAGGCTTGACTTAAACATTGTTTTCCTAAGTTTGTAAATGAGATGTAACAAATAAATGCAGTTATAAATTTACTTAATTGTATATTATTACAATAATAAATCGTGCACAGCAACTTGGTAAAAAAAATATAAAAAATTAACAGGAATTACAATTCATGTGTAATGCTTATAAATGCAGCAACAAATCCGTCAAAACTTCAACAGGAATTAAAATTCCAGTATATAATGTATATAAACATAGAATTCCATTGAATAGCTCAGCTCTACTGTCACCAATACATACAATATAGCAGCCAAATAAATGGTCTGTGTAATACACATCAGGGTTTCCGTTCTAAAACATTGATGCCGGTCCACGTGTTCTGGGAGATTTCAATGTCCCGGACGCATTATTATGGATCCCACGTAACTTCTAGGCAAGACGCCTACGCAGCAGCACAATTGGTTGGGGTTAGGCATTTACCTTAAGTAGTTATGGTTAGGATAGCCGACTGGTCAGGGGATAGGACCTGAACAAATCGGGTTACGTTACCTTGCCTAAGCATGGACGCCTGGCCAATCGTAGCGTGTGAATGCTATTGAAGGGCGGGTCTTGCCTAGAAGTTGCGTGGGTTCCATAATAACTAATAATAATAAATTATATTCCAAATAAAAGACTCACATGCATTGCCTACATATTCTAAGATAAAATAAAACAAAATAAAAACTATTTGCAAACATTACAAAAAAATACATGTAATCTGGTGAGGCTCAGTGACATTGCATTTCCTGTGACTACTTTATAATAAAAGTCAACTTGTGTTTCTCCAGCTAAATGCTTTTAATGTGAAGCTGCACAAGTGGCATGGCATCTCAAATTATTTTCACCGGACATTATGACAGGTGCAATTTTAATATATTGGACTTCAACAGATTTTCCCGGTAAAAAAACGGTAATTACCTGATAACTGATGCCCTGATACACGTGTATGATGATGGCTTAAACCGGATCTAATATACAGCAAAAGTTCTTTTAACGGCAGTAAAGTCTACCTTAGATAGAGCAAATGTGTATCCTTACCCTCAAACCTGCCACACACACCCATCAGAAGAACATGCATGCATATAGTATATCCATGCAACAAACACACACAAGAAATGCATTAGTAGTAAGAGGAGATAGGAGAAGAAAATTGTGTCAGTAGAAGTAATGGTGATCTGAAAAAGGAAGTGATGAAGAGCGAAGACAGAGAGAAAGAGAGAGCGAGACAGAGGGAGAGAGAGGAGCTATGACAGGCAGCAGCACTTGGAGAGGACGCCAAGACAGTAGGAGGTCTGGAAAAGGGACAGAGAATGGTGGCAGATAAGAGGAGGATCAAAGAGCCAGACGACAGGATGAAGGGTGGAGATGCCAGTTCAATTTAGGATTTCTGAAAATGGCCACATACCCTATCTATAGGTGACAAGACATACTCAGTACTGAAGTCTCTTAACGTAGGAAACGCTGTGTTCAGCAATAACGTTGTTTTTACTGATACAAACATTCACTGTAGCCAGGATAAAGATAAAATTAGATACAAGCTTTTCAGAGCAACGTTCAACTTTACAGGCAGTAAACGATTGACACTTCCATTGGAAGAGATTACATCCTTTGACATTTGAAATTTGTGAGTAATTCTCATCTGGGACACCCTGTCTCTTATTTGTCATTCTCTCTGCCTGTGTGAACAAAAATTGTTGCTTCACTTTTTTTCTAGGATAAAAGTTCAACCATGTTTCAGCTTTACACACCAGTTGCAATTGTTTTTTTTAAGGGAAATCAGTCATACACTTCAATGATTTCCTTTTCCATTGATGCACCTTGCTTTTAGAAATTATGTCAATATGAATTTGATCCCAAATGTATTTGATTTCATGCATTAATCTAGAATCCACCCAATAGTGCTGCCTCTATTTAAGACGTAGAAGTGTCAGATTTATGCACAAAGAAAATAATCTTTCTGATTAGATAGAATATTCACTACATGTGTGGTCATTTCATTGTTGCCCTCACTTTTTTGATACATTTAGAGCTGTAGAATACTCAATAAGGATGGGAGCTGTTATTAATTAATCATTCAAGGTGAATACAAGGAAGGTTTCAGGGCAGCAGTAAAGAGAAAATAGGGCACACAATTAAGTTACGATAGAGTGATGAACACAGTGTCACTGCATCATTAAATAGAGGGAACATTACATATAATCAAAATATGACTTGCTATGACAAAATAGAACAAAAGAAAGTGAAAATAAGCAAAAACAAGGAAGTGAGGAAAGGAGAGGGAGGGATGCCTCTTGACTCCCAAGTTAAAATGTTAGTCTGGTCTCAACCTTTTGGAACATATCTAAAGGGGCTGACCTAATCTTAACCATCACAACTAAATGCCTAACCTTAACCCTTACCCTCACCATAACCCTAACCTAATTATATCCTTAATCCTAAAACCAAGTCTTAACCCTCAAACAGCCCTTTAAACTTGTGGGGTCCAGCATTTTGGCCCCACAAGTATACTGGACTCGCGGTTTTTGGACGTCACGAATATAGTTAAACAAGAACACACACACACGCCGGTTGTCGTCAATCTCTGTCGTCAATACTGCAAATGCAAGGACTTTCATCAGTGGGCCATAGGCTCAGTTATAATTTAATTGACACAATTAAGACATAAAAGACATTTATTTAAATGATATTCTTTGAGATTATAACTTTAAAATCTGAGGACACTGTACTCTTTAAAATAGCAGCTCAGAATTCACCTACCTACCACTTAGTCTTGGTTAAGTTTTACCATTCTCATATGGTGTCTGTTATATCAACAGCTGTTAATGTTTATTGGAACTCATATACTTTATTCTCTTCCCCAGTCCCCCTTTTTTTGTCCTTTATTTCCTTTGTCCTTCTCCTAGTTTTCTTTACTTCCTTTTTCTCCTCACCTCCCTCCTCCCTCCCATCCTGACTTGTTCCTTTACCCTTTCTGTCACTCTTTCTCCTGGCCTTCTCAAATCCTCTCCTCACATTTCCTTTTACTTCATGTCCTTCCTTCCAGTCTTCTTCTCCCCTCCTGTCCGCCTCCTCCTGCCTACTCCGGTGTACCCAGTGTCATTGTTCGGATAATTATTTATTAACGTGTTTATGTTGCCACCGTCCCTGTCTGTTGCTGCCATCTGTGCCCAGTTAGATGTCCGCCTCCCTGTGCCGTTCTGCCCTGCCCGTGGGGGGAGAGAGCCATACATGGGGGCACAGATCAGAGACTACCACACAAACACATACACACTCTCTCTTTCTCTGTTCTTCTTTCTTTGACACACAAACCCACACACCTTCTGCTCACAGCCCCCTTCCTCAACTGTGCTGCCCCTGGGGCTAGGTGGGGTTAGCACGCAGCAGTAGCCACCACAGTCCCTTCTGTCCTGTCCTGTTGTGTTCTGTTTGCTTTGTTCTCTTCTGTCAGCACTACGTATAGATGAAGGAGGTGGTAGCAGGAGTAGTGTTACCTTGATAAAGTTATTTAGAGGACACAATAGTAAGGCACATATAGACAACTAATTATGGATTGACGGAGAAGGTTTCATTAACCTTGTAGGGTCATATTAGGCAAGTTAAATGCACTGTATTGTTCTTGTTACTTTTTGTGTATTTGAAAATAGACTTTTTTCCCCCAATGCTCATAATAAAAGCACAGCTGTTAAAAAGGTGTGTTGGGAAGCTGTACATAGCTTGTTAATGCATGGGCTATCTGTAAACATGAGTAGAAAATGTTGCCTTCACTTAAACAAATCCAGATTTGGCCTCCTGCTTTTGATTTGGGTGTTTTGCAAGTGGATACTTTTATCGAATGTAACATATTGAGTGGGGATGTATAACATGCTAATGCAACCTGAGCCCAATCCTAAATGGTTTAAGCATTAGACTGAGTGCCATCCTTACCATGTTGTGATATGACAGAGGGAGGAGGAAGAGGGGGGTGAACAAAGAGAGAGGGAAAAAAACACAGAGAGAGATAAAGAAGGAAATGAGGAGCGGAAGGGAGACAAAAGATAGAGAAAGCCTGTGGCAATGCAGGGGGGAATTGTGATCATGCATCCTGGATCTCAATAAGTAAACAGAACAAATATCCTCAATTTCTTCTTCTCCTTCTCTGCTCTTCTCACAAGCCATTCCAAGTCTCCTGTCGTCCATTCTCTCATCATGATCTCTATCTGTTGGCTTCTTGGCAGTCCATCTCTCTCATCTCCTCTGCTCCCCAAGGCAGCTTTCTTTCATCCCCTCTTTTTTTGCTCCATTTCTCACTGCATTCCTACTTTTATCTAACTAAGCTTCCCTCTCATGTCATTGTGTCTGTCTGTATGTAAGCATGAGTCTAACTTTCTCTCTCCGAGTAGAAGACTAGGAGGGTGGGTTGGCAGTGGAAGTTGTCCTTGTAGCCTCTATCAAGGAGCAAAGAGGAGTATGGGTACTTCCTCAGGGAGAGTGCCCCATTAGTGTGAATGGTACACAGGAGAGCATGTAGAGACTGTGTGTATATGTGTCTGTTTGAGTGCCTCTGTCTATAATTAGGAGTCACAGCGAGTAGCGCTGTGGATCAGAGTTAGATAAGTGCTCTGGCAGCTAGCCAGCACTGAAGCTAGCCTCATGTGCGCGCACACACACACACACACACACACACACACACACACACACACACACACACACACACACACACACACACTCACATGGCTGTGGGGAATGATTTGGCTTCCGCCTCCTCTCAAAAGTACCACCTGCAGGGGCCAGTTGGTTTGATCCAGTTTTACCTTGACAATATCTATCTCTAGCTGGAAACCACATCCACAGATGCACACACCCACACACATGTACTCATCTTCCTGTCTGAGGTAGGCAACAAGGGAACCACAATGGGTACCCAAAACAGAGGATCAAAAGACGTGATACGGCCACACATACATGCATGCACACAAACCGAAACACTCAAAATAGGGAATCGCGTTTGCCCTCATTCAAACCCAGAAGGGGCAACTCACACACGCACACTTCCTCTGGCATGCATCCACCACCTGGGTATAGGAATCTTTCATCTCAGCATGACTGCCACTGGGCAGGCTTGCATACCCACGCACGCATGCCCGCACGCCCACTCGCACACTCACACACACACACACACACACACACACACACTTTCACTCTCTCCACCTGCTACCCATTCCCACTATGTCGATATAAGCGAACCATTTTGCAAACACATACACAAGCATTTACTTTGCTTGGCAATCAACAAATGCAGATGTATGTTTACAAGGCACTGAATCAGAAAGAGTCAATATATTTACAATTCAAATGAATTCATAAAGGTTCAAAGCTCTGGTCCACCTGGAGCTTCCGCTGTCAGGCCTTTATGGGGCACTGCAAAACACTTCACCCTAATGTAACAGTTTACGGCATTAGTCAGAGTTTTAAGACTGTAGCAGAGATGGGGTGTCTGTGCAACTTTATGAGGCCTAGACTTTAGGTTTACCACTCAGTGCTACATTGCTATTTGTTTGGATGGTGACAATTTTAATTTGGTGGAGCCTGAGTGGAACACAACATTGGTGATTGAGCAGGAACCTTCACACATTTTGTCACTGCTTGAGAGGCAAATTTGGCCCCAAACATACGCCTCTTTAACCTTAACGACTCCTTGATGGAGCTATAATTTGCAAAATTGCCACCAAGACACACATAATAAGAGATGTAATTAGCCATTGCTACAGAAAAAAATATTTACTTTGTATTTCTAAAGAGAAATCAGGGCACAAGCATCCAGTGGACATTATAAGAACTGCATCATGAGGCTTTTCTGGCATAAGGGCTCAGCCATGGTGGTTACCACTTGGTTTCACCTTGCTGAGGAAATGAGGTTTAGCTCATTAACGTTGTTTGTCCTGCAACAGGTCCAGAAGTGACTAATAATTCAACAGCACTGCATTACTGTCAGTCCTTGAGGAGTTTAATGAGCAAAAAGAATCACCAAGACACACACACACATACACACATAAGCACGCACGCACACACACACACACACACACACACACACACACACACACACACACACACACACACACACACAAAAGATTATGAGGGACTTCTTGCAGCAAATCTGGATGTTTGTGTAAAAATAACTCACATACACACACAAACAGGCAGACAATGACACACAGGCATGGAAGTGAGTAGGTGCCCTTGCGCAAATGTAGCAAACAAATGAAGCTCTAATGGCTCTTACTGTCTCTTTATGCACTGACCTTCAAACACAGGGGTTAAGTCCCTGAGAAGCATATGTATACACACACACACACACACACACACACACACACACACACACACACACACACACACACACACACACACACACACACACACACACACACACACACACAGAACATGTCCTTTGTACTTTATGGTTAACATCAGATGTGTTTTTATTGAGTGTGTGTATTTGGAGACTGGTCTTTGTGTGCATGTATAAATGCCTGTGTCTAACAATGTGTGTGCGCATGTGTTATGTAATGTGTGGTTGAGTGGAGGACGGTCAAAGCTTGTCTGCATAAGGTCACGGATCACATGGTTCAATAAAAGGTTCTACAGTGCTCTGACACTTGGGGTTACAGTTCTTAGTGCAATGGCAGACAAGGACACTGTCAGAGCATCGACGTGACGCAAGCCTTCCGTGATCATGCACCAGAGCTGTATAGTAACGAAGTAGAACTACTTCACTACTGTACTTCAGTACTAAAAGGCTGTATCTGTACTCTACTGGAGTATTATTTTTTCTCCTACTTCCACTTTTACTTGAGTATATATTTTCGATGAGTTTAATAGTTTTACTCCGATACATTTTTTATGTGCTGCATCGTTACTCGTTGTGAATTCCTCAAGCTACGGAGACTGTGTAGGTTACAGTGTGTTTAGTTACGGCTACGTTAGTTACATACGATAATTACGTACGCTACGAAATCCCCGAGATCGTGTCGTGTTTCTTTTCATTACGGTTGGCTGTTCAGAAGTCAGAGACGATGTAAGTTTGTACTCTTTCTATTTAGTTATTGTTGCAGTAGATGAATCTATTCCTGAGTTGTTTCAGTCTGCAATGAGTTCTGAATGTTAACTGTTTGACCCTGTGATGTGAAGCTGCTAGTTTATCTGTATTTTGCTAGCTTGCTAACTTTCCACTACATCACATATTTTATTTTCATAACAGTAGTTATAACAGCTGTGACATTAATGTACCTTTTGGGGTTTATTTCAGAAACCTCCTTCATATCCAGCAATGTACAGCTTGTGACTGCCTTAAGTAAAAGGTTGAACTCCAACAATATGATATTCAAAATTTGACTGCTTTCTTTAATAACTACATAACACAATACTTGTATTTTTACTTTTAGTACTTGAGTAGTACATTTTAAAATAAACTACTTGCAATACTTAAGTACAAAACATTTTGAATACTTTAGTACTTCCACTTAAGTGTGGTGCTTAAAAAGCACTTCAACTTCTACTCAAGTCACTTTTTTGATAGAGCACTTGTACTTTTACTCAAGTATGGGTCTCTAGTACTTTATACACCTCTATCGCAGACCATCCCCAGCCCTCCTCCATGCAGTTGCTAACGCAGAAGGATTAAAAAAAATATGATACATCCTTCAGAAGAGGTAATTATGTTGTAATTTGTATGTCCTCTTTCTCCAAAGCTGAACGCTGCTGTTGTCTTTTCTCAGCAGTGACGTAAAACGCATTACTCAAGCTTCTACACGCAAAGTCACCGGACGTCACCATTTTGTAAACATAGCCATACTGAGAAATACAGAGAGTTTTGTGGAGCTGATCAACTCATTTGGCAATGGCTTGAATGTAATGGACGTTCATAAAATAGTTGTGCACTATAGCTTTAAGGTTCACACATGTACAGAAGAGGAAGGCTGGGACACATTCACACATCTGTGCTCTTAATCCTAAAGCATGCTCAACTTCAGTACAATCCAGGAAAGTGCGGGTAGGTGGGCAGGAAGTAGGAAACAGACATGAGAAAAAAGTACACTTTGTTGAGCTTTTCTCCCTGGAGGTGTTTTCACTTTGGGAAATTGCATATTTTCTGTGCAGTTTTTCCCACTATAGTATTTAAAATGCAAACCTGATATTATGAGATCTACCTTACTTACAACTGTAAATTACAGATTTATTTTATGCTGGAGGGCATAAAGTTGATGAATTTCCACAAGTGAAAACATTTCCACAAAAGGAGGGAAAAATAAAGTGCACCTTTAAAACCATGGTGACTGCATACTGTAATTTGCAAATCCTTAATTGGTTGGTTAGTTGTTAAGATGCCAGTCTCCTTTACAGACCTGTGACAGTGCAAATAGCATCCTATAAATACAGGATGTATGGATACAGATAGCACATTGGAACAAAGTACACATTTTGTTCCTTTGAAATGAGCTAGAATATTCCAGGTATGCTCGCTTTGGCATTTTTAGCACTTTAATGCCCTGAAACTGGAGTGTTCTTCACATTGTTCATTATCTGAAACCATGTCATTTGACAAGACCATTGGCTTATCAAAGAAATTATCTGCACCATTGAATTGCAATAAAAGAGAAATTATCTGTACCACTGACTTATGCTTGAACAGATACTTTTTTCCCCTCTGACTTAAACCACAGAAAAGATTATACATTGACTTTACATTCAAACAGACAGAGCTGATCTTTTACATTGACCAGAAAAGAGATGATCTTGGTGTTAAGATCCTTTAGGGTCACCATCACTTTAGGTAGGATTAATTAACAGAGGTACAATAGGCAGCATTCTTGTCTACATTACAGGACATGGCAGTGCAGGTGGCATTCTTAACTCAGAGGTTCTCCATACCAGGATTGATTAATACAGAAACTGGCTTGCCTTAACCCACCCACTATCATTTCACTTCACATAACCAGCACTGGATTCTATGACACTATCTGTTTTAATGTTATTCAGTCAGGCTTGTCAATGGCATGACATAACTGTATATTTGTTATTATTACCTGGAAGACTTTGTTGAGTACATTCCAATTAAACTAGTCATTAAATAATATTGATATTGTATGTGAAGTGTATAAAGTGTATGAAAACACATTATTACTACACTGAGAAATTCTGATTGTTGAAACCAAATGAAATAAGCACTATATTAGCTGATTTGAGAAGTAAAACAATTGCAGATCAGAGAGTGTAATCAGCCTGTAAAGCCGTGTAGATTAATCAAGCCTCAGTACCAAGACCCCCCGTTCTCTCTTCTAGTACGGTACATTAAGGTAAACCACTACAAGACACAGTCACGTCCAGTCAGGTGATATCAGAACAGAGACACTCACTCAGTTGTCTCCTTGACGACAAAGTGACGCTCCCATGCGCCTTGATGCCCTGGAAACAGAAGACATGTTGACACAAAGGGCAACCAATATAAAAAAAATAGGGGACGGAGACAAAGAGGGATTGTTGTTAGATAAGAGGAGAAAGCAATACTTTACTTTGATATATTTCACAGCAATCATAAATCAAGCTCCAACACTTCCTGCCCCCTAATGTGTATTTATCAGTGGCAGACTGTCATTTCTCATTACGAGTAAATAACTGCAAACAGGTCTTATATATATAATAAATATATATGTACAGTGTCATTGATGCAAAGCAGCTCATGAAGTTGAATGCTGGTTCATTTTTTCATCTGTAGACACCTGGTCAGTATTATAAGTATAGTTTCACAATGTGACTCACCCACATGCTTAGTTCATTCATTCATGCATTCACCCTCTCACAGCTATTTCTGTAATACTGATGGAAAGTGTTGGGGCTTTGCGTCACTGACACCCATTTTGATGAACAGAAGAAAAAATAGAGCTAGTGGGTGACACCAAAGCAAAGAACAGGGTTTATAAATACTGGTGGTTTGTTCTTCATGTTCCCACACAGGGTTGTTCTTCATGTACCCACACTGCCATTTGCTTGCCAAAAACTACAAATATGTAATACCGATTCCACAACATTGTGCTTAGAAGCCATGAGACAAGGACACAATTTTTAGGCAAGTGAGCAAACACAATGACCAAATAACAGTATTTCCATGGTATTTTCCTATACATAGTCAGCTATATTATCCATATTAATGTTATCCCAGCTGGAAATGTTCTATTCCTGTTACTAATTATTTAGAATTACAAAACAGTGAAACAAACTGCATGAAGAAATATGATTAGTAACACTGCATCCTCTTTTAAGATACCAGATAAAACACAGTTAGTCTATAAATTTGCATTTAAATAATAATTTGTTATCCTGCAATGATATTAGTGATTTATTTTGAGGAGTCCAATATGGTGTCTCAATCAATCAATCTATCTATCTATCTATCTATCTATCTATCTATCTATCTATCTATCTATCTATCTATCTATCTATCTATCTATCTATCTATCTATCTATCTATCTATCTATAATATAACGACCATCACCTCCACATTTGCTATCACACCTCACCTTTTGGGAACCAGAGACTAGCTGGCATTAACCCTTATTCATCCTTAAAGTGAACTTAAATAACAGAACAAGGAAGATTGCTTGGCAAGGAAGGACATGCAGTCTAAAAGCAAGAAGGATAGGGCGATAGGGAAGAAGGGGGAGATGAAGATAGAGTACAAAGGGGAAAAGGTGGCAAGGGCCAGAGAAAGGAAGCACAATATGAAGATGGAGAGATCAGAGAAAAGAAAATGGATGAACATGTGCAGAGAGAAAGAAAGGAAAAGCAGGGGCATTTTTATGGAGGGACGAAGGGAGAGGAAGAAAAGAATGATTAGGGAAATCCTGAAATGTATAGAAGAAAGGTAAGAAAGATGGACAAGAAGACTGACAGACTTAAAAAGAAGAATGTATAAAAACTCTAAGTAGGGCAGAAAACTGCCTCTCTCGTGCTGAGCTCCCATCTCCTCCTCTTACTCTCTATCTTTCTTTCTTATTTATATCCTTAGCAGCACCATTACTCAGTTAGGAATACGGCTGAACAAAATGATCTAGTTTACAGGAATAGGAATTGGAGACCTACATAGTCACAATCAAACTGGACCCTCCATCCTCCTGCATAAATTGGCACAGACGTGTAGAGCGCTGATGACGCAGGATCATATGATCTATGTCATCATACATTGATTCAGGGTTACCCAGCCCCAGGAATATACGTAAAGAACAACCAGTGGCGCTCATTAGGAGTACTTTCTCAACAGTGGGTCTGCTGAAAACAACCTATGTCACCACTATACACAGCAATAATAGCTGGACATAAGTAAAGGCAAGCTAGACCAAAGCTGTTCCCCTCCTGACCCTCTGGATCAATAACCCCAGACAAAAATATCCCCAAAACAAAGGTAAAAAAAAAAAATCAATGGCTGTTCTGCTTTAGTTTGTACAAGTGTTGGGACAAAAATAATTTCCAGACAGCTAAAAGGTGGCACAAGTTAGCAAGAGACATTACTGCTAGTAAATGGGAAAGCTTTTTTAAGCAGTTAACTATTAAGGAGCATTCATGGAGATGTAGTAGGGCTAAACTCAGATTATCTACTCTTTCATTTGCATTATACAGTTTAACCACGTTTTAAAATCTAAACAATCTCCTAGTGCTATCAAAGTGATATATTTACTCTTTGATGAAAGTTGTAGATATATTAGTCATGATGATTCGCAAATAAAGACTTTGCAGGTAGGTACTGTACAACATGATATATAACACTTGCTACATTTCTTAATGTTGCACTTCAATTCCAAGATAAAAGACCAGAAGGATACAAAAACAGATTAAGTCTACTGGCCAGGTGAGGACATATCAGATGATGATTTAAGTGCAAGAACAAATGTCCAAAATTACAAAGTAGTTCTCTCAGATGTAAAATGAACAGCTGTTTTTTTACAGATGTTTCAGCACACAGTCCATTTTAAACTGTAAGGAAGCCTCTATGTGCTATTTTTCTTGCTAAATTATTTTTTTAGACAACTTTAAAGGATTGTCCTGCACAGGGATTCAGTGTGAGCAGAGTAAATGTCTTGTGCTCAGAGATTCCCATCTCAACCTCATGCTTTTTATAGGGTCACACAGGGACATATCTGATTATCCATTCTCTATTTTTACTGCCCTGTCCAATTCCCAGTTGTTTATGGCTTTCTTTTATATGTAATTATATAGCTACGAGCAGTCTACGATATCATAGAAACTGAAATCTGCTATTTAGAACAAAGACTGGTTGCAAAACTAGGCATAACCCATAAAAATAAAGTGGGCTATATTGTATATACCAATTATATTAATACCGGTTTTTCTTGCAAACACTGTAGTAGCAGCAACTAAATATGTCAAATGTTTGGCATATAGCTCTTTTTCTCTTCCACATATCAAAAATTGGATGCCCTAGCCACAAAATCCATCCATCCATCCATCCATCTTCGTCCGCTTATCCGGTGTCGGGTCGCGGGGAATCCAGCTCCGACTGGGGATCCCGAGATTCCCAGGCCAGGTTGGAGATATAATCCCTCCACCTAGTCCTGGGTCTTCCCCAGGCCTCCTCCCAGCTGGAAACACCTCCCTAGGGAGGCGCCCAGGGGCATCCTTACCAGATGCCCGAACCACCTCAACTGGCTCCTTTCGACGCAAAGGAGCAGCGGCTCTACTCCGAGCTCCTCACGGATGACTGAGCTTCTCACCCTTAGCCACAAAATATCTATATTAAATCACTTACTAACCTTATTATCTCTATATATTTCATGTTTTATAATGATGGCTCATCAACTCTTGTGTCAAGAGTCAGAAAAGACAAGTTTATTCCGACCTGACGTTTTTCATATATTTTTTTCATTCTTTATATGAAATTACTTCTAGCTTAAAAAGATTATTCCTTTGCACATAGAAAATATACCTAAGTATACTTCTTTTGAGATGGAGAAAGGAGAAAAGCAGACTGAGAGACAAAGAGGGAAGAATCTGAATGATCTACTTAAATGTTTCTCTATTTAAATGTAATAGCCCACAAACAGACAATAAACGATCCTCAACTATCCCTCCGCTCCTCTCATTCTTTTGAGAACCTCCTATAGAGAGAGAGGGGATAAAGAGAGGGTGGGTGTGAAGCAAGGAGAAAAAGAGAGAAAAAAGGAGGCAAAAAAGAAGTTGCACAAATCTAGGGAGAATAGAAAACAACAAAGAAGAGAGTGAGAAAGACAGAGCGAGGAAGGGAACAGTGAGCTAACCATCAAGAGCTTTAGATTCCCCTATAAAATGTTCCTTTTAAGAATGTCCATGAAAGTAGCTTGCTGAAAGAAAGCAATCTCAATCGATTCAATCCCCTCTAAAAAGCCACCATACCTCCAGCTCTTAAGAGTCTCTGCGGGACATTTCCCTATCACCTTACCTACCATCTCTACATTGGCACACGGACAGAAACAGAAGAAATCTTTAAGTGCAGAATTGAAAAATGGATGCTAGTCCACACTTTCCAATTTGTGTTTGGCCCTCTCACACTGCCACTTGCAGCTTCAGGTAGTCTAGATCAACAGCAATTCCATTCCAGGATAATTGGCGGAACATCTGGCGCCACCGCCATAGCATCCGGCGCCTTGCAAAATTCAGTTTGTTCCTGAAACAACAACAAACTTCGAGATAGAAAGCTACACGCTGAAAATGGCTTGTTTTGAAGAAATTTGGATTGTGCAACAAAGCAGGCTTGATTGGTTCTTTCGGGGAATAATTGTAAAGATTTACAAAGAATACATTTAACGTTATGGCATTTACTATCCAACTGGATAATTTTGGGACCGATTGTGGCAGGATTGCTGTGGACGAAGTAACGTTACTAAGGGCGATACGCTGGTAAGCGTAAATTATGTTTAACCATGCACGCAGCTTATTTCAATAGCTCAGGTTACTGTATTGTGTGAACAACTTGATTTAATACTGTATGTGGTGTTTTCTTTTATCGGGATGCAAATGTTCCACCAAAATAAGTTCCTTCCCTTGCTATGTAATCTTCCTAACTCTAAATTGGAGTAAAGTTTGGCAATGTGAGATTAGCTTCAGGTGGATATCTGAATCTTCCTTAACCGCACTCTTCACAAGGTCTCACTAATTCACTACTTTATATTTGCCTTCATACCAAAAATGAAAATCAGATTTGGCTTAATTTACAGCTGAATGTCACAATGATTGGACTGGCATCTGGTAGATTGAGAGTCCCTACAGTTTTTTCACTATACTGCATCTTAAATTGATTTTTTATTTAACTATGCATAAATCAAGAAGATAAATTACTTTAGGAGGAATGGAGAATACTGTATAGGTGTGTGATATAGGCCTGGGCGATATAGAAAAACATTTGATCACAATATATTTTCCCATTTTGACCAATAACGATATTTATCACGATATAGTTTTTTTGCTGATACTGCCTGTTCGAAGTGCATCCTGACTGAAGCCTGAAGAAACCAGAGGTTTAATTACACTTTAGGAAATTGTTTATTAACATACAATATACAATAAAAAACATACCTTAACAATATTCAGCACAATTTTTTTGCTGGGGAGACATTACACACTCACATTAGGAGATGCTCCACTGGTCAACAGAGCAGTAGTGCCCTCTACTGGCAAAAGAAAATCAAGAGTAGCCCTCTTTACATCTTACAATTACATTTTCCTTTTTTTGTGTCGGCAAAATAAACAAGTGCAAACTAAGTGAGAACTCAGTTATGGCTACATTTCTTTTGATTTTGTAAACAACCTAAAGCAACATATTACGGTACATGTAAATACAACTCCTGCCAAGAAAGCATCTCAAATGTTTGTAGATGTAGCACAAAACCAAACAAGTGCATGTGTAAACAAGTGTCTTTCGCTATACAATAAGAAATAGCGCTCGTTATATTTTTGCTCCTTTTAAAATGTTTTTTTATATTGGGCAATGGCCGTAAAAGACGACACAATTGATTGTTGTTTTGGTACAGCCGCTACAGCACAGCTAATGCTAGCGCTGTTAACAGCAGACAAACTAACGTTACTACTCCCTTTTTAGGTGATGGAAAAGATTTGTTGCGTTTCCCGTTCTGCTTGGCATCAACTGCCGACAAGTTCACGTTTATGTCTACCATCACTTCCGTTGCCCTCTGCTCCACTTTGCTATTTTTTTTTTATTTCTTTTCCAACTTCACCTTCTTCCCCGGTGTTGTGTCTAAGACTGTTCCCCCGTGTATATGTGTTTCCCCCTACCTAAACCTGAAACAAACCTTAACTGGATGGAGGTGCTACGCATTTTAACAGGAGGGAAACACTATTTGCAGGGGAACACACTTTGACACAACACCGGCAACTCAGACAAACGCTTACAATATGAAATGGGCGTGTCCAGCATCCAAGCCGAAATGGCAGACTCTCACAGTTGTGTTATCAGTTAAATATGTCAAAAGCTTAAATCATTGTTATCGACGTGAATTTTATTGTGATCCCGTTTTGAGATTGTTTTATTGCCCAGCCCTAGTGTGATGGATGCAAAACTGTTCATTATTTATGATAGCTTTCCCTTTACTAACTACAGCTGGGAAAAGTAACAAGATCAGAATCTCAACTGTCATTTAATCTGTACTCATAATTGATGACAGAAAATAATTTGATAGCACAATGTGACTTGTCAGTGAGGAGTGAGGCATACACTCAAGCATTCCAAATAACTTTAACTTCTTGGACCTTCCTAGAACTCAGCAACACACAAGGTAGCCTGGTTAAAGTAGAATGAAAGAGGAACTTTGAGGCAAGTTGGCCTAAACTTGTATGAGGGGCCAGGAGCTGTCCCTAGGACAGAGTGTCGGATGGTGGGAAAATCAGGGCAAGAGAATTCCTAATGGATTCCTGGAGGCCTGGTAACCTCAGTGAGGAGAGGAACTTCTGAAAAGCTAACTTCTGCACTTTCAGGGATCAGCGAACAAAAGCAGGTAGAAGAGAAGGAGGAGGACAACTGAGTAAGGAAAAGTAGGAGGACGTTCCAGAAAAGGAGAGTGAGGTAGAGTGAGAGACGATGAGAGAGATGGTCGACCTCGTGAAGTGGCAGAAGCAGTAGAAATAGCTGCCCCACTTGTAGACACACTTTCTGCTGCTAGCCGACTGTCCTCGATGTACTGGGGTAGCTAACCTAGATAGGCCTGCTCCACGCTGCAGCATCACCCACACACATGAACACACGCTCAGTGTGTCACTCTCTCACTCGCTCTCTGTCTAATAAACACAGGCATGCACACATGGGAGGGGAGGGGGGAGGCTAAAATCAGGCCACACATGCTCTAGCTAATGCTGAGTTAAGTCACCTGTGCTGCTAGCCTAGCTTGCTAGCGGGCAGCCAGCTGCTCCTCTAATTAAGAGCCCATCTACTCAAGGGGCCTGAGCATATGGAGGACTCTATAGCTAAGAACTGGTTTTATAATAGATAGCAATGCCATACGGTTGAGTACTGGCCAGAATTCATAAAGTTGGACTGTATTAGGAAGATAAGGTTATTGTGGTCCCGACCAGACACAATGCATCAAAGTAGTTTGGGGATACTATGATATTGAACATCAAACATATTTCCAACACACACAGCGATGACCTTGTTCAGTTGATATCTGCGTATTGCCCTACTGCTTTAACATGGACCAATACCGTATATCTGGTATGCTAATATCGTGCTGTTTTCAACCTGCAGATCATGAGACACTTATCGCACTACTTGAATTCAAATGATTACCCGCAAATTATTCAAACCACTTCACCTCGGTTTGTGAAATAATTGAGTGAATCTTCAAAGATTAAACCTCTCCTCATATACACTGCACTACAGACACAAAAACAGAGCATCTTTATTTCTACCCTCCTGGTGTTGCAAATCAAAATTAGTTTTAATTAAATTTATTGAAAAATAATCAAAATGTCAGAAATAAATAACCAGAAGGGAGGGTATCACACAAATAAAAAATACCTCTCAAAACACAGTCAATTGTTTCGACCATTTTTTCTCTGGGTTTATGTCCAGAGAAAAACATCTATGTAAAGAGTTCTTGATTCAAACAAAGTAGTTCAACTAAACGCATGCTTTGTTAGTGGCACCATCATACTAATGTGTGAATTATGCTATGTGAAGCATGACAACAAATGAAAAACACACAAACAACCACAAAATTGAATGGATTTTTTAATGTCTAAGGTATAAATGCAACCTATTTGACTGAAGTTACTTGGACACCTTCAACAGCATTTTTATTGACTTTGCTGTCCACGGCCAGGACTAATGGCTGCTTCACAAAACAAGCACATCCACAGAAACACACACACTTGCATGGGCAGACACACAGGCAATGACAAACACATGATTGGCACGCATTCAAATTTGCACACTAGCCCACACTGCACACACAAACCCACACCTTTGCTTGCTTTAGCCTCCAGTACCAACAAACATAATTACGTGAGGCCATTTCAGGCTACATTATGAGAAATGCATTAGTCAGTGATGGCAAATGGAGCACAACGCAGACATATCTAAGGCTGTGTGTGTGTGTGTGTGTGTGTGTGTGTGTGTGTGTGTGTGTGTGTGTGTGAGAGAGAAAATGATAGAAAGAGACAGAGAGCGAAACTTAAAAATGTAGAAAAAGAAAAATCTAATAAAGGAAGAATGATTGAGGGCTGTAACGTCATGCAGATGCAGACGGTACAGTGGCACTTTTCTGAGGCACAGTAAGGTGTTTTCCTGGCCTGCACCTGTATTGGTGAATCGTCTTGCACCACAGAAAAAACAAAGTAGGGGGAGTGTCACTAGCAGTCCAGCGCTGCACTGAAATTTTGGTGTCAAGATTTATCTACAGCCCGCTTGTGTGGACCTGCACTGGGTTGTACCAACTATGCGTAAATTCAAATTTATGTTTGAACTTAATTTCTAATTTAAGTTGGAGTTCATGAGTTACTAACATTTTAAGAGTTTTAAGGAGCGAATTATTCCAGCTGTTTCGTGTCTGTAAACATTCATCATTAAAAATAAAGCCCATACATATAAAATAACACATAAGAAAGTAGGCAATTACATATAAATAACCTCTGTGCCACATTAGCAAGCAAATACAGTATATGGGTTAGATAACTTACTAATTAACACTAGTAATTTATAACAGTTTGCCACTGTAGGCTATCATTATGTATTTTATAACGTTACAATTTCATCTGCCTTACAATCATACGGTACCGTTATATTAGACCATGTTGTAGTTTGTTGCAAGTTGCACTAGCTGTAGATTAAGGTTGTATTGTTATCACCTAATCGCAATGCTTTGTCCTATTTTTAGCCATTAGCCTATTCATGTTCAAAGACAACTAGGCACGAGAGACAACACGATAATAAACACTGCATCAAGAATAGTGCTTTTTACTGAATGGCCACAGGATGTGAAAATGTAATTTTCTGCGACAATATTTTGGTTAGTGTGGACTTTACGCCAGAGTAGCTAAGAAGAACCTAGCATCTCTTTGGTGTAACCAAACATCGACACAGCTTTGGTATCAAACTAGTTTCAACGTATCGTTTAGTCAGGACTTTGCACCCTAACTTAACGTAACTTACACAGGCTGCTGCAGGCTGCTGCAAAGGGCACATCGATCTTTGCTATTTTTAAGATTTTAATTGGGGGGCACACAACCCAAACAGAACTCACACAAACCTCTATTATAATAAGCATGTTATGCTTGTTTATTGTCATTATTTTAACAATAGACATATTTAATGCATATTAATAACCAGAATATAGTTTTGTTTCTGTAATATAATAATTCAAGCAAGGTGGAGTAAAGATAAACATCTGGTTCTTAGCAGCAACCTTCATCCACAACTGTAAAGGCCTATCCATTCAGCTGATTAACTCCCTTTATCTAACAGTGGAAGGTACAGTCTGCAAATATGCGGTCTCTAATGTGAGTGGCGGGCTTTGATAAACCATAGATACACACAACAAATCCACTGTGAATACCTTAATCAGATAAATGTTTGGTTATGTTGCAAACCACCAAACCTTGTCCACACATCAAACTGTTCTGTTGTAGTTCGATATTCTACACAGGCTGCAAGATTAAGGAGTAAAAATCATGACAGGTTTTGGAGGCAATGACACTATCAAGATAAACTGGACAACAAATGTTCCCTTAGCTCCGCGAAAAATCTGAAGACAATAAAACCCTCTTGTTTCCTGTCAGAGAACACACTCAGGACAATTGTTCATCTCCTTGTTTCCAAGGGGGTCTGGCAAATGTAGCACTTGAAGCCTAGTACTTTTAGGCCGGCTACACACTGGATGCGTGGTGTAAGCGGGGCGTTTCTGTTGCGTGTAAGTTGCGTGGTGTTTTCTATGTCTTTGCACACCAGAAACGTGTTTGACGCCGCGCTGTTGCTTCTAGCATTGTCTGTACACATGTATGTTTCCCATTGATAAACTGCACTCAAGCAGTAGTATACTTCATGTTAAACATAAATATATACTGATTTGATTACAGCAAAGACAACGTTGGTAGTATTGACGGCAAAATAGGCTACAGAAAATTTTGTTCTGTATTGACAGGTGCAATATTTGAAAATCGATTTTTTTTACATTACATTACATTTATATCTGCATTTATGTCAAAACCTAGAGACTTTCAAACATCAAAATGTCATTTATTATATGTATTTGTGTCAAAATGACATATACATTTTTTTTCGTATTCTATTTTGCCTGGAAACACTTCCAACACGCTTGAAAATAGCCGTCGTCCTATTTCTAGCATGCACGCCTGAGACGTGCGTGTCACGCAGGCAGCGTGCAAGTTCTAACCTGTTAACATGGCAGCCGAAATAAAAACGGACACACCACGCAGCTGACACACTCACGCCACGCAGCCAGTGTGTAGCCGGCCTTAGTGTCAATAGACCTGGGGCTGCAATGAACAACATAATGTGGATAAGCAGAATCATAATTGTTTATTTAACTTTATTTTATAGGTATAGTAGGTGACTCTCCTCAGGATTCTCTACTCCACTGTGAAGTAGGAAGAGCACTTTTTTGAAGGGAATAAAAGGTGTCAATGTGATTTGCCATGATTGTAACAGGCTCTAACATATTTGCTAATCATTTTGACAGTTATCAGTGGATGAATCTTAGTCCTGTAAAATTAATTAAAGTCTCTGCATCTAAGTAAAAGAATATAAACGAAATGCTCGGTGAAGCCATTAACTAAAGTCCACAGTGGTGAAAATGTTACTTGGTGTTCTGCAGCACATACAGCATATGAAAGTCAAAATGTATGTGCATTAATTTCCCATTTCCCACTTGCCATTGTGTAAGTAAAGTCAAACATTATCTGTGTGTGTGTGTGTGTGTGTCTAGGTCAGTGTATGTTAGTGTGGGTATTGCGCATCCACTCGCTCACAAAATGACAAAGCTTTCCCCCTTTAACAATGTTTCTTGCCAACCTCATACGCAGCAGGATTAAAGGTATAAAATAACTTTCAGAGGAAATGAAAAAAAGAAGGAAACTAGAAACAAAGAAGCAGACCCCAAACTCTGCTCCTGGTTCTGTTATAGGCAGCCATTTTTAGACAATCATCCATTAAGTCTGCTGCGTTCCCATACTGTCAGCCCCTAGTGAAGCCAAAGAGGCCATGTCACTGAGGGCCTAGGTAGGAAGCAGCACAGCAACCTCTCTTAGCACTGTGGGAATTGGAGGAGGGAGGAGCAGGTAGTGGACTATAATATGAATGTCACTGCAGTACAACAGCTTTAAAATGAGTAAGATGGATTAGAACTTTAGTTCTATGTGAAAAGATGCTCTTAAAGAGATGGAAAAGAAAAGAAGAAAGGGCGGGGAATGGCGGCTGTGGCTTAGCATAAAATACATTCCCACAGATAGGATAACAAAGAAAGAGGATAGAGAAGGAAGGGGCTTGCAATGAAGATTAATGTTGGAATTGAGCTTCATTTAGTAATTTGTAATCTTATAGATTCAGGCGTTCTTACATAAAGCACATTTCAGTGCTGGAAATGCAGTGGAGAGTGCATTGTTTGTGTTTGTGTCTGACAGAGCGAGGGTGAGAGAGGGGGTGTTTGTGGTCTGTGTGTATCTCACCTCTGGCCCCGCGTGTTCTGTCTGTGTTGTGCGGTCAGTCATTTGGCAGTCTTTCATCTTCAGGGCAGCTTTGGCACTCTCCTGCATACAAAACAAACACAAACCCATCAGCCATCTCACAAAGAAAGACCGTCAAATACAAATAAGTCAGAAAAATGAAATGCTCTCCCAGCAGACGTATGCCTTGCCTTCACTCACAACACTAAGTATAGTTGACCTCCTCGCATAACTAGCTATCAAAAGAAAAAAATCTGCAACTGTAAAGAACCTCAACAAAATCAAATCCTTTCCTCCATTTCGCCTGCCTCTCCTAGAAATCCAAGAGGTCATAAAACTGGGCTGAATTGCAGGAGAACTTTTCTACGGCCAAATATTGGAGCAGGGGCCCTTCTTAAAGTGCACTAGTAGAGAAGAATTCATAAAAAGTGACAGCTAGTGATGGCCAGCCTGCTAGAAAGATCCTTCTAGGAGATAATTAATAGGTTTCCTCTGGCAGATATACAGACGGAGGTGTAGAGAGAAAAGTGTTTGCCCTGTCCTACAAAATACAGCTACTTTTCCCTTGACCAGGAACTTCCCGACTCCTGTGTTACCTCTATGTGATTATTTTGAAAAGGGAGGTAGCAAGTCCTCTGAATGAGAAGAACCAAGCACTTTCTCCCCCGGGAGCATTTTATGACTATGTCACTAATCATTTTGACATGCTCACCCCAAGCTGCTCATTGGCCGGGGGAACAGAACGGGTTGAAAGTTGCAGCGGTTATGAAATATTAAGACATTCATTAACCTTGATTAAAATGAATCTCCCAGATTAGGACAGGGTGTAAGGATGGGTAAAGGGTAAGGAGAATTAAATAAAGTACATTTATGATATAACTCTAAACCCAATACCTGTCCGGTTCAAATCCAGCAGAAGCAAGTTGACAAATAAAGTTAAAAAATAAAATCTGTTTTCATTAGAGAAAACTCATGACAAGTGACAAGCTAGTGATGGCCAGCCAGCTAGCAGGTCCTTCTAGGAGATAATTAATAGGTTTTCACTGGCAGATTTACAGATGGAGGCTGAGCGAGGAGAGCGTTAGCTATGAGCTGCCCTTTCCTTCAAAGTGCTGCACTTTAACTTGGCTGCAGCAGGCAAGCTTTCCCGTTTAGATTCTCACACATAGACACAAATACACCCTCACAAATGTTCATAAGGACATAAGGCAAAACTTCATTAATTTGAAGCAATGACAGAATGACATTTGTTCCAAGGACATATGGTGCAGTTAAAAAATATGGTTATGCTGTGGCTGCAGTAAGGATGGAGCCTCGTATTAGACAATTTATCAATATACACACAAATAGATATATGCACACTTTTGCTCGTAAAAACACAGCAGTTCATGTCTTGAAATGAAATCCAGCTGGTGGCAGGAGGTTTCAGAAAAGAAGTGCCAAACAGATGAATACACTCACATTCAAGGCTGATCTCATATGTGTGTGTTTGTGCATTCACAAGCAATTCCACGGCCTAAAGACTGATTGATGGATGTGATGTGGGGGAAAAATAGGAAACATTTGGTGGCTTCACCATGTCACCATATGGGAGAAAGAGAGAGAGAGAGAGAAAAGACAAAGTGTAGGGGAAACTCTTGATCAGACCAATAAGAAATATTAATACAATGCTGCTGTCATTTGGTGCACCAGCCCAAAAGCATATCAAAGTTCCTGACACAGGTGAAATATATTCTGGTTAACAGAGAGGGGGAGTCCCGCCCCTTCCAGTTGACCCCATGGGACCTTATTTCAGAAAAAAATATGTACGGTAGTTAAACTGTACTTGTGCATGTAGCTGTATGAGAGGCCATTTAACTCAAGTAAGTCTGAGGTCTGGAACGTGCAAATTGTTTGTATTAACTTCACATTACGTGCACACAGTGCTGAATACAGCCCATATAGAAAGAGGAGAGAGGAGAATTGGTTATCCTGAGGGAGAAAAATGAGATGTGAGTGCCAGAAAGTCATCAAACAAACAGATGCCAAATGAGACTCAAGTCAGAAGGTTGGACTGGCATCCCCCACATTAGCGCCATAACACTGGCACATTATCCATCTAAGGCCTGGCATAATGTCCGCATTACATTACTTTGATTGAGCAGGTGACAAATTACAGACGTGTCGATGACAAATTATGAAAAATGTTGCCGTATGGAGAATTTTTGCAGATGATCCAACAATCGAGCTTCCAAAAGGGTGGAAAGAAAAACAGACAACACAATAAATTAGCATTTACATCCCCATATTTCATGAGTATAATTTGGTTATACAAAATATCGAACATAGAAATTACTCCACGCATCCAATCCTTGTCCTCCACATTTGTGAAAACATTATATTTCTCTCTTGGCTGGACTGGAATCCCAATAACAATTCAGTTTACATTAACAAAGATGGAAAAGATTGTCTTTCTCACAATCATTTCCTCTCTATTGTGGTCAGTCGTTCCTGTCACTCCGCCGTCTGCTTCTCTCACAGCAGAACATCATAAAAGAAACTGACACAGCTGTTTGGCAAATTCTTAAAGAAAAGTAAAACTTTCTAGTTCTTTGGAATGTTCAAAGGCAATTAGTCTTTAATGAATACCCATAAAACAAATAATTCAAACATTCAAGCTGTTTTAATTATTCATTTCAAAGTTTAAAATGACAGAGACCAAGAGAATGAAACTGTGATAGAGATAAAATTAGATGAGCAAACCTTCCATTTCTCAATGACTGAGACTATGAGTTGCTTCTCTTATTAGTTTAAAGACTTAAAAGTATTTTGGGGTGTGCTCAATTGGAGCGTGTGGCCATTTGGAATGCTTTCCCCAACAACCGCTCATGCGATTGCCTTCACACTCACACTTCCTTGGGTCCTCAGCCAAGTGTGAAGTTGATTGGATGATGTGCAAAGGACAGTCAAAATCTTAGTTATAACAAGATTGAGCTAATAAAACAGTTTTGTGTTTATATGTGGTTATAGTATACTGCATATTAAAACATGACGATATTATCAGTACACAAGTGCAGAATTACGTCAGTATCGAGGACCGATTCACATTAAAAGCAAAAATGTGCCAAATTGCGGTACCTGAGGTAAGCGTGAGCTTCTCTGTAGCGGTAAAAATGTGAACGGTACCCAACCCTACCTGCCACTTTTAAAACGTTTGTGTGGCAGCATTTTGGATTCCTGGTGGAAACGCCACAGTTGATAAGTCTGAAGAGGTTAGTTATACAGGAGAGAAGCCATTTGAGTTTGTGGCAAAACCTTTCACAGTGCTTGATTTTCATTTAGTTACTTTCGATTGAAGAAAACACAATTTTTCCAGTAATATTTCCTCATTGAAGTTTTCTTTAAAATAGCGTTAAAATCTTGTCTTGTTCTCGTGAACCCAATCTCGTGTATCGTCTTGTCTCGTGAGCGGAGTGTCTCGTCACGCCCCTGGTACCCAGGAAGCCATACGTGAAGAGCAGAACGGTTCTCGAGATGTTTGAAAGACAACGGGCACACATATATACAGGGGTTCCTCGAATTAAATTAAATGTATATTTGCTGGTTAGTGAATCTTACCAGTTCACTGTGGAGTCTGAGAATCTGTTCGTCTTTCTCTCTCAGTTGTTGCAACAAGGCCTCCTCTCTGCCAGGATCCTAAACACAAGCAACAAGACACCATGTTAGACATTACTTAGGACACTCAGGCAGCAGTGATTTATCTAAGGGACCATATTCCCGCAAAAGCAATACAGAGAGTCTAAGAGGATGACAACATACAAAAGGTGTGTGTGTGTGTGTGTGTGTGTGTGTGTGTGTGTGTGTGTGTGTGTGTGTGTGTGTGTGTGTGTGTGTGTGTGCGTGCGTGTGTGCGCGTGAGATTCTCTGGCTGTCTCCATAAAAGTTAACGTGTGTTTGCAAGTGTTTTATGTGCATTTATGAGCGTGTTTGTTGCTGGTCTTGCTAGTGTGTGTGTCTATGTGTAATAAAGTTGTCATGCATGCAGCAGGCATTGTGATGTCCTCTTCTCTCTACGTGTCTGTGATAAACTTGGTGTGTCCTATGGCAGCCCCTCAGAGCACACAGCACTTTAATATGACCTTGTGTTGTCGGCAGACATTACTGTGGGGAGATGGAGAGCAACAAAAGAGACAGAAGACAGGAGAGGGAGGAGAATAATAATACTAATAAAAATAACTTTATTCTCATGGCATCTTTCAAAACAACAGTTACAAAGTGCTTCACAGCAAACAAAAAGGAGATGATCATAAATGATTCAAAAAAAATGTCATTACGTCACATTACAATGTGTTTGATGTCTATGATGTATTCATGTTTATGACTATAATTGTGCCGCGATTGTTATTCAAGTTGTTGGTCTTATTTATTCAATGCACAAATTAAGTTCCTTAAAGTGCTCATATTATGCTCATTTTCAGGTTCATAATTATATTTAGAGGTTGTACCAGAATATGTTTACATGGTTTAATTTTCAAAAAACACCATATTTTTCTTGTGATGCACACTGCTGCAGCTCCTCTTTTCACCCTGTGTGTTGAGCTCTCTGTTTTAGCTAAAGAGTGAGACATCTCACTTATATTCCATCTTTGTTGGGAGTCGCACATGCGCAGTAGCTAGGTCAGCACTACAACCCGGTCAGAAGCAGAGTATGAGGTCGTGCCATGCTAGCAGCTAGGCGAGCATTATAACATGTTACAAAGTGACGTACGATCGTCACAGAAGTAAAGGCTGGACTACAACAAAGCTGTTTGGAGCAGTTTGTGAACAGTGTTTTCTGTTGGAGATGGTAAGTCCCTTTGGGGTGGACTTTGGGCTTTTTCACTTTGTAAACCTATAACATGCACAATAAAGATATATAAGACAATAAAGGAAACATAATATGAGCACTTTAAATAAAATTATTTGACATGTCTTCTGTTTCAAAGTTACTGAAGTGAAACAGCAAAAATTAAAGTCTGCCAACCTGATTTCAACTGGCATGGTTTACTAAAGCTCAGTTATCTGACTGTCCAACAGCCAGGCGGGAGCTGCCAGAAGATCTCAGGCTACACAGTGACTCATGGGGAGGTTGATAATCAGAAATGTAGCTGGGCTCCAAACATAGCAGTTTTGATTAAAATACTCAACTTAATTCTAAAACTGACAGGTAGCTAAGCTGTGAACAGAGAGTGACAAGTAAAAAGGGGAGAAGAAAAGAAAGAAAAAGAGGAAAAGAATAAGAGAGCCAGATAAAAGGAGCGATAAGATGCAGAGAACAAAATGACAGACAGACAGACAGAGAGACAGACAGACGGTTGTTACCTCTTCAAGGACAAAAGCAGGAGACCAAATAGGGGCAAGAAAATAGGAGGGAAATGAGGGGGAAACAGGAGGAAAGGGGATAGAGAGAAGGAGAGGACAGAGAGGGCCTGAGGCTGAGCATGATGCTCTAAGACCGTGGGGAGCCATCTAGCTATAGGACAGACAGAGAGTCAGAGGGAGACCACAGGGAACCATATAGCTACAACACCGTCCTTTAAATAACCTCTCTGATGCAAACACAGACTGCTTTTGCAGCCTTTTGCCTACGTCACCTGAAAATGTAAAAATGTAACCTGTACATGAATGTGTTATATATGACTGTTATGATGACTACATGACTAGAAGCAAAAAATAATAATAATTTAGGAAGCATACAAATTTGTTATATGGGCTGCATGATGAAAACACTTGTTGAGTGTGTGTGTGTGTGTGTGGGGGGGGGATGCTTTTCGGCCATCTGACAAGCACTTTGGTTGGAGTATAACTGTGTTTCTGAGAAAGTGTGATCTCATTTCTTCCCAATTATACCAATAAACTCTTTTTCATCCAACTTGCAGCTAAACAGCTGGTAGCCATGGTTCACATATTCTAGGGATTATAAAAGCCAATATACTAGGGGTGGGAAAAATAATCCATTCTTAGATGCATCGCGATTCTCTCTAGAACGATTCGATTATCGATTCTGATAATATAATAATAATCATGTGTGTGATTTTTATTTAAAAGTTACAAGTACAAGTACAAATCAGAAAACAGAGAGACTGAAAGAGGATGGGATAATGGACAACAACTTAGAGTTTAGGCAAGAGTGCAGAAAAAAAACACACAAAAATGGCCAAAAGGAAAAAGAAAATTCATTTTGTATATATAAACATTGTGGTGGCAAATTTTATTTTAACCATTTGTTTAATGATATTAACCATTGGTTTAATGATTGTTTTATAACGCCACAAGATTTAGCTTCTTCATGTGTAGATTCAAAAGGCTCCAAGTGAAATAATACTATAGCCCAGTAGAATTATTTAGTTTTACTAGTTTGAACCTTCTCACATTGTTGACTTTTTAGCAGACGAAGTATAGAAGGCCACAAACCATGTTTCCTTCTGCCTCCTGAGATAAACTGTTGTTTAGGCTAATGAAAAGAACAGGAGCAGAGGGGAAGGTAAGACAGTTAATGATGTCTCTTTTCAACTATGGCCATACTAAAAGATACATTTAGAGGGGTGGCTTAACAGAGTTTCTTCACTATATGATGTTTGGATGTTTAGACTTTAGGTTAGAAAGACATTTTCAGTTGTGCTGTGTGTACCTTTGAAACTGTGTTTTCTCCATTTGCAAATGTAAATAAATACTCAAAGACCAAACTTTGGTTTAATTCTCAAACAGTCGTTACTCGTTTTGATTTTATCATGAATATCACTAACGCTGCTGCTTCAAGGAAAACTTCCACCACAACATGATCTAATAATTAGGCAAAACACATACGCTGTTCATCTACTTTATCACATTACATCTGACCACCTCATGTTTCATGTTCCAAGAAGCCAATTCTCCACCTTTAAACATGACTGAGCCTCTGACATGGAAGATTACTGTGAGAGAAGGTGACTCTCACAAGCGTGTTTAAGGTTTAAGCATGGAATGACTACAAAATAAAAACCTCAGTGGACAAAACATTTCATTAAAACGTGTGTGTGACAAATACTGTATATATGTCAAAATCGAAGCTTTGTCTAGCTGATTGTCTAGAAAGTGATTAGCAAACTGAGTAGCAAACTCAGATTTATATGTATATTTTTTTTAAATCACGCCTGGAAATGTACATAAAAAAATTGTAGCATTGAGATGCATTGATAATCGGTTTAGAATTGAATCGTTGTCCTCTGTCCTCTGAATCAGAATCGAATCCTGAGGTGCCAATCGATTCCCACCCCTACAATTTATTCAAGATGTGCAAGTGTCTCAAACTTTTTCGATGGGTTTTGTTTTCTGGCTTCCTTATTTTACAGGGCTAACTGATGTTGAGGTCTGTATGGGGGCTTTACATAGACACAAGATAATGGTCGAGGAAGAAAAAGCTAAAAGCTTCACTAAGTGCTTCCATGGTGATAAAAACCTATAAAACAAAACCTTTCCCACTCTGAAATGAAAAACAATTAACAAAAATAAAACCCATGCTGTATTGAATCAAAATAGATTTTATTTACTTGGCTTTACAAGAGAGATACCGGTACTTATAGATAATAAGGATATATATTTTCCTTATGCCAGAACACACACATCACCAAAATTACTAACATGAGATGTGGATGGGACTGAAAAATCACAACATGCTGTGACAATTACTGCATTAGTCAGCCTCTAAAATTAATCTCACCCGAATAGGACTGAAGGCTGTTCTAAATGAGCTGTCTGGCTACAACGCCACAGAGTGTATGTGTTCATGACATTGCATGTATATCAGTAATTGTGTCTCTCAGTGTTCAGAACAGGCTTATGACTAAATCCATGTAGACTTTTTTGACTTGCGTGGTTTGTTTAGGGGTCAGGCAAGACCTTAAGAGTATAAACAGAAATAAAGAGAAGATGATGGGTATAAGATGTGAGAGGAATACAGAAGGATAAGAAAAAGAGAGGGATAATGTACCTCAACTTGGCCACGCAGTTTTTAAAATGGACTGGACATGCTCATATGACCTCAATGTGGTGACCTACAATTAAAAAAAAAAAAAAAAGTGTCCTGGCCTAACTTTGTTACCATTAAATACCCATTGCTGAGGAACCATACCATGTACTACCCTACAAAAAACATTCAAAAAGAGAAAGACAATAACAAACGTAAACCTACAATGAGAAACTCTATTGTGCTTGCTGAAAGAAGCACCACAATGTGCATTTAGTCACCTATCAGATGGAATTCCAACCAATTTCAAGGCTGAATTGAATGGAAAAGGCTGTGGAAGAAGAGTGGGGCATGCGAATTTATTTCTAATGTGATTGGAATGGCCTCGGTGGGAATAAATGTGATCAAAATCATTGGAGTGCATCCACTTTATGTGATTTTGTATCGCGGTTGAGGCCACTCTATCCTTGCAATCAGCAAGCAGCAAGTTGAAGAGGGTATGAAGATAATTACATTCTCCTTGTTAGCAGAAATTATTCAATTTGTTAACTTTTTTGACAAACGCATTTGGGAAAACCAGAGTTTTTTTTTAATCTATTATTTTAACACCCCCTTCAATTTGTTTAAGAAGTTGCCTATCTATAAATTGCAGGAACATCTGTGTGTGTGTGTGTGTGTGTGTGTGTGTGTTATGCGCATATCTCTAGAACCGGTAGTCCGATGGATTTCAAACTTGACAGGTGTCTTGCTACGGGCACAAGTAAGCGTGGTGCCAAGTTTGACGTTGTTTGGATTAGAAATGCAAAATATATCGTTAAATAAAAATCAGTAAAAGAGGCACAACATTGGCTTTTGCCGCTCTAGCCGCTGGCCACTCCCCCTCTCAGCCTGAGGACCGCAGACAGAGAGCAGCGGAGCTTTGGCACACATGCAAAGCACAGCCAGCTACAGACAACAAGTGGCAGCGAGACTTATCTATATATGTGTGTCTGTGTTTGAGGGCGTTTGGGGGGAAGGTAACCTCCACATCACACGCAGACGCCACATGCAGAACGCTTTACAACAGCAGGGGGGACTCTTTTCCTGCTATTGTATTAAATTGCTGTGAGCTGGCAGAATGTAACGTAATCTCGGAGATTATTCCTCACAGTGCAATACGAGAAAATCTCAGAGCTGAACCGGGCAGACACATCAGTTTTCATCAGACTCACCCTGGGTCGGGTTAATTAAGTCTACTGCTAATTTACAACACTAATAACATTACGTTCACCAAAATACCCCCGTGAATCAAATCCATACTTCACCGTTAACCATCAAGCCACTAGACCTGTATGGAAATGAACACCTCTGCCGAAATGTTAAATTTGTTAATGATCATACAACACAAGACATCTCTCTCTCTCTCTCTCTGTGCGCGCACGCACGCACGCACACACACACACACACACACACACACACACACACACAGTCCGGTTCTGGTGGTTGATGAACGCAGATATATGCTGATTAGCTCTCATAACAGCCGGGTGGAGGGGCCATGAGTCCATGAGGCTAATGTCTGATTACTCCACATTTTCATTGTGATATTTTGTGATTACATTCTGAATCTGCAGCGTTCTCGGTCAGGTAAATATATAGCACAACGTCTTTCTCTGATGTAGAAGTAGCCTACACTGTAAGTCAGTAGTAGGCTATACATTGGAGTTGCATATTAAGTGGTTTGGGGTCCTTCTGTAAGTAATTTTGGGGTATAATTTGGTTTTGAAGAATTCTACAAGCAGCAATACCACAGGTCAAGCAATCGCCCAAGAATCATACATTGAAATCTAAATATATCATAAGAAGCCACAGCAGGTTTGATATGAGATCTTTAGTAAGACCTGGATTGAACAGAAGTTTCTGACATGACTAAATAGAATGAACACAAAGACAACTATTTCTGAGGCCATCTACATACATATTACAAACTAGGGGTGCATGATTCAGAAAATGTCACGATTCGATTCAAAAAACAATTTATTTATTTTTTATTAAAAAATATGAATCAATTTTTGGAATTCTATGAATCGATTTTGAAATCGGTAGAGCTTGAATCGCGATACGAATGTAAATCGATTTTTTTGCACACCCCTATTAAATACATATGTCTTCATATATGCAATTGTTCCTTGTGTCCAAACTGCTATAGATCATTATATAGGAGTTCTGACCATGTTTTGAGTATAGATTATGGTCACAGGTGAAACATTACAAATTAAACTACAGTAAATTGGAAAATGTGCTTACAATACAAAAGAAAAAGAACAGTAATGACTCCTTGGCATTTTACAACCTGTGAATTCTACCGGCTTATGTTTTCTTCTGAAAATTCAAAAAGCTGAATCTGACTAGTATCATTTGAAATTTAATTTATTCGTTTGGAACTGAAGTCCAATCAAATTTGATCCTTACTGAAAATTCAACTCTCTATATATCCTCACATTCAGTTCTCACAATTCAGATTCAGATCACCAAATTCAATTTCAAGTTACTGAGACAGACATCCGGGTAGTTGGAGGATGAAGGAAGAACAATCGAGCGCAGATCGATAGATAGAGTTCTGAAGATCCACAGTACTCCTCTTCGGCTAATCAGCACCTACGTTTTGGAGTACAGAACCTGCCATGAAACGAGGAAGAAGTGCTTGCCTCGCCTTGACCCAGAGCAAAATGGCTACAGGTGTGGTTAGCCATATTTGAAAATACATGTTAATTAATTTAAACATTTGAATGGTTTACTTTGTACATCAGCAAGGCTGCAATACAATGTGATGTAAGAGCCAGTCCCCTGAGTTTATACAACATGCTTCCACATTAAAACACAAAATAGTAAATTATTATTTGAGTATTTTTATCAACTCTAATATCTGATAGTTTGTCTCATTTCTTTTAGCGTTTATATAAATATTAAAGTTAGTTTTGTTTGTGATTTAAAACTGTAGCTTTATAATAATGTGCAGCAACAAACAAAACAAAGAGACTAATTAATGTGTTAATACAAAGAATAATTATAATCAGTTCACAGATCAGAGTCCAAACAGAAACTTCAACCTTATGAACTAAGATTTTCTGCTTCAAAGTGAAGTTTAAACAGACTGAAATGTCCAGACTCACTCCTCCACTATTTATTCATTTATTTCTGCATGTATTTATTAATTTAACGAGACTTAAAGTCATGTTTCCTCATCCACAGTCCGAGTACCGCCAGACTCCCTTTAGGAAACCTCTGATTTAAACTTCAGCAGGCTGTGACAGTCCGCTCCGCTCAGTCCAGTTCTGATTCTCCCGGGCTTCCCTTCCCTCGAGCGGGTTCAGCATTACGGCCCGGGTCTCCAGCTGCGTGGTGTTGGTTTTGGCTCCCAAAAAGCAGGCAGTGAGCTCCAGATTCTGCAGCCGCTGACGGACTCTGCTGCCCCGCTCTAGTTTCTCTCCGTCTGCCGGCCGCCGACAAACGCAGTGGAACTTCCCGCCGAATATATACGTACAGGTCGTCCTGGATTACGTGGAAGATCCTCTTTATCACCACTCTGTCTTTGGCCGGTCCGATCTGGATCAGCGGGGACCGGCGCAGCAGCTAGGCGAAGCTTTGTTCCTCCCCGGGGGAAGAGACGCTGCCGCCGACCACGGAACTCTCCGCCTCCCGCCGCCGCCGGAGCTCAGATTGCAGGTTGAAGGTGGCACGTAATATATCATAAAACACATTCTCACCTGTGAAATGTTATCCCTTGCCGTTTATTTTTTTATTCATTTCTGTCGTTTGTCCATAAACAGCACAACAGTTTGGCATCTTTAGTGCTGATGATCCTGCGCCACTGAACTCTATCGATCTGCGCTCGATTGCTCTTCCTTCATCCTCCAACTACCCGGATGTCTGTCTCAGTAACTTGAAATTGAATTTGGTGATCTGAATCTGAATTGTGAGAACTGAATGTGAGGCTATATAGAGATTGAATTTCAGTGAGGATCAAATTCAGATTCAGTTTTTCAATGCAATGATTCAAATTAAACAATACAATTTCAAATTGTGTGATACAAATTCAGTTTTTCAATGCAATTATTCAAGTTTAGCAATTCAAATTCAAATATAAATGATTCAAATTCAGTTTCTGGTGGCACATATTTCAGCCCATAGATTTATGTCCATTAGCACATTTCCTGTTGGTATAAAATGCTAAAGCTGTTAAATTCTTTGTACACTTACTGCCAAAATAGTGCTCCTAAGTGGTGTGCTTAATATCTTGTATGGAGCTGGATAACAAAAACGGAGTACAGAAAGTGCCACAATGTAGGCTGCTCAAGCCAAATGAACACTGGATAAAAGTGACACAAGTCTAAATTTAAGAGGTCAGTCCTTGGTGTGGTTATATGGTGTCTCATATGGCTGCTTGGACAACCTACAGTAAAGTGCCTTACTCTACCTAAATCATGACTGGATTAAAACAAAACATGCACATACCTGCGCACACTGACCCAGACATTAAGTATCCATGTCTTTTTCTGTCTGCTTGCTGTCTGTGGGCCTGACTGACTATAATTATGACATTAGCATAGTATTTATGCAAGCTGACAGAAGAGGGCAAGAGAAGCAGTTTAAGTGTAAAAAAGAGAGGAGGTGATGAATAATGTGTCATTTGCACATACAGATACTGTAGAGTAGCAGAATGTACAATTAAAATTCTTTGACCTTTGTCACCTGTCTTTATAAATTTACTCAGTTGTCAGTTGACTCTAAAGACTGGGTCACCAATCTCTCTCAAGTATGCTCTGATTCAGTAGCTTTGAAAAATAAAAGATTCCGTGCATCTGACACAATATGCTGTGATGCTGTAACTCTCCTGTATAAACCAGAGGACATGTTGTGTTTTTTGAACAGCAGCACTCTTCGGATACTATAGGTACTCTATCTGTCCCAAACACCTTAAAAGTCAGTAAAGCTGACACCTCGCACAGAAACAGTTGGGCAACCCGTCAAACCAGTTTTGTTATATTTATGCTGTTCGAAATAAATGAGAGATGTCACCTGCCTAGATGTCCTAAAAATATAGCAAAAGCCACTGAGCTGGATTTATCACTGAAACCTTTTAAATATATAGCATAAGAGGTTATACAAATTAGGCTAATTAAATGCTGTGAAATACTGTACTTCTACTGTATTTCATGTTGCTAAGGCAGGAACCCACAGACACATCAATAGTAAAACAAATGTATGTATGTGTGTGTATATATATATACACATACATACACTGTATGAGATGACAGAAGCTAGTTACACAAAGACAAGCTTTAAATGTGGCTTAGATCTAACAAGTAGTCAGACTTCAGATATCATTTTGAGTATTTTGACTAGGACTATTGTCTATGTGATCTGAGTGAATTAAAGCTCTTTTAAAACTGAAAGGCAGCCTTTAAATCTGCTCAACTCCACTCAAACCAGCAAAAAAAAAAAAAAAACACTTGCCTTCTTGAATCATTTTAATTGCCGTAAGGACCTTTTGCTGGGAATATTCAAAGTTAAGTGTTGTGGCAGCAAAAGATTATGTATGTATTATTCAAATCTATTGCTGCAGTCTCTTAAATCTCTTTCTGTAGTCATTGCTCACTCCATAACTCTGTTTTCTCTTTTATCAGAGGGTGTAATGGATTGCTACTTTAGAAAGACAGCAGTTAAGTGTTGAAATAGCCCAGGGCAGGTAGTTAACTTGAAACTTGTCGCTAAGTACCATCAGTCTATTTTGTGATCCAATTTTAATTTCTATTTAAAACAAACAAAACAACAAGATAATGCTAATATATAAAAGACCCAGTAAGCTACCATACTCCAACCCCCCGCTGATGACACGGAGCGTCAGAATGTATTGACCGCTATTTGAATATATTTGAACCGACTTTTTTTTTTTTTTTTTTCTTAGATTTTTTTTTTGGGGGGCTTTTCCCTTTAATATACAGTGACAGTGGATAAACCGGAAAGGGGGAAAGAGATGGGGGACGACACGCAGCAAAGGGCAACAGGTCGGACTCAAACCCACGCCGCTGCAGGACTCAGCCAACATGGGGCGAATGCTCTTCCTGGGTGAGCTAGAGGCAGCCCCGTGAACTGACTTTTTAAGATACTGGCGTAATAAATAATGTGACATGTAAAAGCCCTATTCAAATTTCACTATTAAATGTTAAGATTTTATCTCAAGAACTCATATCACGGAAACACTGATATGGAGGAACAGACATTTTTGCAGAAAATATGAAATTCAGAAGGACAGCAAATCCAAAGAACTCTTTTGATCACCTGTCCCTCTCTTTCACACATTAACACACTTCAGTTTGTGACAGTGTGTGTGAGAAACTGACAATCCTAGCTGTTAGTGTGAGGCTCAGACAAAAGACAGAAACAGTGTTTGGGGAAGAGGTTACCTGGAATGAGAGAGCCAAATAAGAGATTGACAGATTATACTGGCAGTCTATTTTGTGCTAAAGCTTTTCCTAAACATTTTATATAGTTTTGTTGAGTGTGAGGATGTGTGTGTTTATGATTGCCTGTTTGCATGAGTTTGTTATGTGTATAGTGTGTGTGTGCCCATTAAACCTGTATCTTTATATATATTTCTGCACACATGTATCTTTTTAACCCTCTCATACCGTGGCTTTGGCATGGAGAATGGTTTATAATCATGAATTTGCAGTAATTATAATTATACATTATTAATTTCTAAGTATGCAGCATGTGACACAATGATACATGTTTGACTATAAAAATAAAGTTCCTAATGTCTGCTAAAACTAGAGGTGTTGAAATGATTCAAATAATCGATGCATCGAATCGTGGACATGGACGATGGTGCATCGATAATCGGCAGGCTCATAATCGATTATTTCTGTTTACAATTTAATGTAGGCCTAACAACATTTCTGTTTACATATTCTGTTATGTTTTGCACATTCAGGAAGTGCCATGTGCTCAGTGCTGTAGTTTTATGTATCCAATTTATTTAGTATTAGAGCACTGCAGAATGTTTTGTTTTTGAAGCTTGAAAAGCTATGAATTAAATATCCTACATGGCTTTAATAGAAAAATGTATTTGACGCATCGTGATGCATCAAGATATCGAATCGAACTGAATCGCTGACATGATAATCGTAATCGAATGGGGAGATCACTGAAGATTAGCTAAAAAAAAAGGTGAATGTACACAAATGACTAGGAATTATGTACAAAACGCTGTCCTAGACACACTGGCGCTCTGAAAACACCTCTGGCAACCGCTCTAGTGTGAGATTTTTACTCCAGTGTTCTAAAATACAGTAAAACACTTTAACTGGGACAAAATCTGGTAAAACTCATGTCATATGCATTGGGTCTAAATTAAACTGGGGCGCACTGTGACACTGCAGCCTCTCAGGTGGCTACCGTAGATTTTTTTTACACCCACAGAGTCGTTTTCTGGAGTGTCAGGACAAATACTCCTCTTCTTGCCCCTCCCTCAAACCCTCTTTTTCTTCCTTCCTTCCCGCCCCTCTTTCTCTACCGCCCTCCTCCTCAAACCCTTCCCTTGTTTTTCCTCTCTCCCCTCTATCTCTTGCGCTCCCGTATTCATTTTATCCTCTTTTACCGAGTTATCTAATTTAATGTCTTCTAACGGAATGCATTTCCTTTATATACACTTCAACTACAGCTTCCACATTTTCCCCTAAAGCCCTTCTTCCTCATCCCCTCGCTTCTCAATCTATTTTATAGTCAAGTACAACAATGTCCTATTCTCAGCATTGCAACTATTTTCTCATATTGTCCTCATGCAATAGGGTCTCTCCATCTTTATGTTGTTTCTTTTCCATGCCTCCAACTCTGTCAAAGGGTTAGCCTTTGCCTCCCACCTTCTTATATATATATATATATATATATATATATATATATATATATAATATATATATATATATATATATATATATATATATATGCACTCACATTTCCTCTACCATTTTCAATCTCCTGCCTAACCTCAATTCCTTAAGCTCTTGCTGTTTCCTCGTGCTCTTTATAGCAATCTATATGCCGCTGCCACTCCCTTTTGAAAAGCTACAGTCCCCTCGCAGTTAGGTGAGGAGAGGTTCATGATATTTAACATGAATGCTCTATCGCTAATCAGAAAAAAACAATACTATGATGAGAATTTTGTCCAGTTTTTCTTAACACTTGGATGCCAGCTGGTGCTTGTTCTTCAATAAAGGTTTTCCAAACAAACATTTTTAAGTCTGGTGCATAGCTTCCTTAATCTTTAACAATGAAATGAAAAGTATTTCAAAAATCTTAATCTCCACATTTTCTTCCACCCAACTAAGTTTCATTAAATATCTTGTAATATGTTGAAACATTACCTCCATACAAAATAAAGCCGAAAGCTCCGGTTATAGTTAAGTAAGTTAACCTTGTTCTTAGAATATCTTTATCATAGACACCATATACATTCCCAAAGTAAAGAATTAATCTCCATGCTCATTTCTAACTAGTTTGTATCACTGCAATACCTTTAACACAAAGACTGCCAAACTTCAAAACCTACTATAGAGTTGTGATGGATCCGTACATGTTTGGCAATAATAAAGCCTTTTCCACAGACTTTTCAGATTTTTCAACCTTTGGATCAATCTGTATGACTGGATAGTTGCATATTTTTGTTTAGTTTTTCAATTATTTTTTGGTTACAAATCAAGTATTTTTGGACAATTTATTCAGACATTTACCCTGATTTTCTTCTAACCTCTCCTGATCAAATTTTCTAGTTGTCCACCTTCCCTGTCTGTCTATCCGTGCATTCCTTCATGAGGGAGTTTGAGCCAGAGCTGCTGTCTTCATGCTTGTCCCACCATACACCATTTTTGTTATCATCCAGCTGCCACTGATACGCCAATTTAGGTGAATAAAAATGGCATGCAATCACACAAACAAACATCCACTCTCACTTACACACACACAAACAAAATAATTTAAACAAACCAAGACACGTGACCAATGAATTGTACCAACACAAAATACTGAATGTAGCCCTATGTAAAAACACACAGTGTTACTCAGATATAAGTGAATGCACACACTCACACACATACACTAGCACTCTCAATAAACAGCCATGCTCAATATTTGTTGGCACTGTATCAGAGTTTGTGGTTGTGATTTACAGGAATACATTTTAAGGGGCTTTTACTATTCTGTACCTCCATGTATGTGAAGGAAGTGGGGGTGATTTAAAAAAGAACCACAAAGTTGAGAAGTCTCGTCCCTACTGCTCCTCTCTCCTCTCACGGTCTAACAAGAACTCTGCTGCCACCCAACTAAATCCCAGAGAAAAGCTTGACAAAAGCCCTCCCTTGGTAAACCTAAACCTTGCGCGCACACACGCAAGCGCACACTTGAGCACTCACACACACACACTCCCTGCAGCGATTAATAAATCTCATCTAGATCGCACGGCTCCGATGGACTAGGTTGACAGAGGGGGTCTAGGGCCTGTCAAGGCAAGCAAAGCACTTTGCCCCTCTCTCATTCAATTTATCCCCCCTTCTCTTTTCGCAAATCTCTTCTTCATGTTTATCTCTCGCTCTCCCTTCCTTGCTCCTCTTTCTTTCTATTTGATCTCTTCATAATTCATTAGAAGATAGTGTGGAAAAAAGGCTGTTAATTGTTCTGATAAGGGTAAAACTGAAGGAGACACATGGATCAAAGGAGGATTCAGTTTTATATTTTTGATCACAGGCAGACTGCTGTGTTCTTTTAATTGAACCAGCTGGCTCCATGTAGTTGAGGGTTGTGTGAGTAAATGTTGCAGTGTATAGTTTAATTTGTAGCTATCCTAAAACACAACAACAAAGCTCCACAAAAATGTATAAAATGATTGCATGAACTGTATTTTGCTGTAACATTTCAACTGCAGGTGTTTATTAATCTTTTGACTCACACTACACGTTTTAATCGGCACTTCTGCAGAACCCGCAACTTTTATGCTCACACTGTACAGATCAATCGACCTATCACAACATGGCTGCTCACACTGAACCCAAGCAGGGCTCCAGACTGCGACCAAATGGTCGCATTTTGCAACCAAAATTTGAGAATGTGCGACTGAATTTTACATCCAGTCACACATGTGCGACCAGTTAATTTGCCCCCTTTTTTTACACATTAAACGTGGAAATTTCGGTACCTGAGAGTTCGTAAGTGCAAGCTTATCTGTCCTCTCTGCATATGACAGAGAGCGGAGCTCCGGCGCGTGCGGGCGTGCGCACACACACATGCGCATAGGTGCGGACAGAGCAAACTACTCTGCAGTTTTGTTGAAGTCACAGTTAGTCACGGAAATGCCGACAAAGTGGTTGCAAGTGTGGTTACAGTTGTTCAAAACTTCACGCAGACAGCGTTTGCTGGCGCGTCTGCGATATGATATTAACGGCGAGGCAAAAGTGGTCGCGATGCTGTTGATGTACACTTCCTGACAAGCAGGCACAAAATGTGGTTAATCTGCCCTGGGGTCTGACTGACAGGCTGAGGCTGTAAGGCAAGGCAGCTTGATTTCTACAGCACCTTTCAGCAACAAGGCAATTCAAAGTGCTCTACGTGAACAGTAAAGAGCAGTTAAAAACGGTCATGATGAAAATAAAAAAGAATAATATACAAATACAAGAATAAAAGAATACAGAATACAAGTTACATCCATCCATCCATCCATCTTTGTCCGCTTATCCGGTATCGGGTCGCGGGGGGAGCAGCTCCAGCAGGGGACCCCAAACTTCCCTTTCCCGAGCAACATTAACCAGCTCCGACTGGGGGATCCCGAGGCGTTCCCAGGCCAGGTTGGAGATATAATCCCTCCACCTAGTCATGGGTGTTCCCGGAGGCCTCCTCCCAGCTGGACGTGCCTGGAACACCTCCCTAGGGAGGCGCCCAGGGGGCATCCTTACCAGATGCCCGAACCACCTCAACTGGCTCCTTTCGAAGTGAAGGAGCAGCGGCTCTACTCCGAGCTCCTCACGGATGACTGAGCTTCTCACCCTATCTCTAAGGGAGACGCCAGCCACTCTCATGAGGAAACCCATTTCAGCCGCTTGTACCCTGGATCTCGTTCTTTCGGTCATGACCCAGCCTTCATGACCATAGGTGAGGGTAGGAACGAAAACTGACTGGCTTTGCCTTCTGGCTCAGCTCTCTTTTCGTCACAACGGTGCGATAAATTGAATGTAATACCGCACCCGCACAAGTTACAGTGAGTAAGAAATGAATAATTATTCAATCAAGGTTGTAGGGACGGGTTTGGGAGGAGAGAAGGAGGGGTTTTAGTTTTTTATTTTAGTTTAGTAGCCTAAACAATGCATTTTTAGTTGAAGTTGAATTCATTGTAATTGTAGACTGGAGACTAGAGCTGGTATATTTTTTAAATATTTGTATGGTCATGACAGCGATGGTGCTGTCAGTTTACCTTTTATGTTGCATCTTCAAAAGTGCACAATAAAATGTGAAACTAAATTTGAAACAGCACATTGTAATTTCTATTATCAAAGTGTTTATTAGTAATACAGTGGAAATTAGCAGAAATGTGAATATTTGGTTAGCATGTTGATTTACGGTGTGTGCCCCTAAATTTTCTGGTTGCGCCCCTAAAATTTTCAGTTGAGGGCCACTGTGCTCTTAGTGAAAAAAGTTAGTCTGGAGCCCTGCCAAGCACAGAACCGTGCTTAGTTTTGTTCATTGGCAATTCCAATTATAAGATTATTCAAACAAGAAAACAGCGTCCTCAACAGTGTTGACAAAGAGAGAGAAAGGCTGAATTCCTTTGTGCTTTGTCCTTGTCTACTAAGAAGAAAAAGACAAATATGGAGTCGCGGATGGAAGATGAAAACAATATGGTCTTTGTTATGCAGCAAAGTTCAGTTTTATAATACTACAGTCTCCAGGCTTTGAGCCACAACATATACAATACTACTCCAGTACCATTAAAACAGCTGACCAGGCAATTTTGACAACTCTGGCCCGGTTCTTAAATTAGTCTGGCAGAATTCGAGGCAGAAATTGGGCTTAATCTGTACGTCTGCCGGCTTTATAATTTTTATAAATTTAAACATTCTCTTACTTAAAAGACACTAAGGTAAAATGTGAGTGTTGCTTAGACTCAAACTTTTTAACAGATGCTAATGATATTTGGTCTAAAGTTGGCTCAAGCCTCTCACTAAACACTCAGGAAACTCTTAAAAGACAAACATACAAATTCAGTATTGTTCACATGCATACAGTAACATAAAATGGTCTGCTTTAGATTACCTTAAATGGAAGGGACTTTTCACTGCAGGGGCTAATGGGTAGAGACTGGAGGCTGCTGGCAGGACTTGTCTCTGTGCTCTGCAACAGACAAAAACGTAAAAATAACATCAAGATAAGGTTTGTGAGTGCTGTTGATAAGCTAGGGATGTGCACGGAATGTTTTTTACAGCAGGATCCGTCACAGTTTATACGGTTTGGAACAAAATGCATCATGCAACATCTGCAAGTAAGTAATTTCATTTTGTTGTTAAGCAATATTGGCAGACACATTACACATAGACAGCTGGATACTCATTCGATAAGAAATTATAGAGGTATAGAGGTATAATACACTAGTTTTATCAAGATAGGTGCTTATTTAAGCTGCATCATCCAAAACCTAAGTGTAGTAGTCATTTTCTACAGAATATCTGCAGGACAATATTAAATCTAGTCTTTTGATCTAGATTTGAAGCACCTTTGGTTCATAAAGATGTAGGACAATTGGGTTTTAGAGAACTTTCTTGTATAAATACCTTCTTCACGTTGTAACTTTTTTAACCTGGTTTCTTACATAATCTCTGTGTTTTTAACGCCAGCTGTGATCAGACATATTTTGGCTCTGCTCCTCGACACAGGTGTCTAGTGGGCAGAGAGCGGGGGCAGCTAGAGGTTCACACACACACACACACACACACACACACACACACACACACACACACCATATGGTGCATACGTTCATGTGACAAAGGGTGCACGTGCTGTCACATGCAAACACAAATGTGGACGCACTTACACTCCTTAAAGAGAGCAGATGCTGGTCTAAATGTCACCTGTGAGGGCTTATGATCGGACAGATGGTGAAGCTGGAGAGGATAAAATCATGTCTTCAGGTAAGACTGCTGACATTGATGTAATGCTGCATGGTAAGGACATGGCAGCACACACTAGGAGGATATGACAAGATAAATGACAAAGATGTGACAAGGAACAGGGAAATGTAAAGTAAAACCACCCACTTAGTTTGCTATTTCTTGTTATCTCCTGCCCTCTTGCAGATTTGCAGTATATGCAAGCCAATTTGTCTGTTGTTTAAGAGAGATGACAATACACTCTAAAAAGGAGCTTTTATGCTAAAACTCTGATTTTGTTTGCACATATTTTTGGCCTAGTTTCAGGTTATGAAGGTAGCTCTGAGAAAATTCTGAGTACAAATCTTTGCACAGCAAAAACTTGATGGTATATGAGTTTGGCTGACCTTTTAAAGAAGCATACCTCCCTATTAGAATTATAGGTGTGCTATGGCGTCAGGCCCTCAATATGTCATCGGTGATCAATGCCTTTACACATGTGGAGCGACAGGCACACACTCAAACACTCTCTCTCGCTCTCCCTCTAACACATACACATTGTCTTTAAGGTCACCCCTGTCCCACAGGCCTTAACACACAACTGTCCCCACAATTAGATGTGGTTCAGTAAAAAGCCTTTTAGATTTGAGAAGGGGAAAAGCTGCCTAGGAGCTCTGGATTTAATGACTTGCACAACCCAGAAGCTAAATGTCTAAAGATGACAAATGGCCTAAGAAAGGAAAGCAGGTTTTGTAGTTTGATACACCCCTTTAATCCCATTCACACATCAGTTAAATCAAGAAATGAAAACCTTCAAATAACTCAAGGTGCATTAACTCTCGCTCATTGACATTTGGCTTTTTATCAGAAGGCAGCACACACTTAACAACATAGTGTCGTGCAATGTAGTGGCAATCAGTGTGGGTGATTTGAATTCAAAATACTAGTATACTAGTATTGCTAAAGTTTTTTCCTTGTTTTTTTAAACCTGGGCTTCAGGAGTTCTTGTGTTAAACTAAAACTATAAAGAAATGGTTTTGCCTCTTTCAACAAGTGTAGTGATGACTGTAGAGATGAGTGCCACTGCCTTTAATGTAATAAACAACAGCATTTTCCACTATACAATATCCTTGTAACAGCACTATGCTGCTGAAAAGATTTGGTGGAGGCAGCAATAATAAGCTGCTCCAACAAGTCAAGCAGCTGCCTCAAGGGTAACCCCCAATTTCCACCGGTTGCGGAACGTCTGCGGATTCGCTCCGGAACAGCGGCGGAGTCATTAAGGTTTCCATTAAAGTCAATGTGTGTATTTCCACTGACTGCAGAACGGCTGCGTTTTGACTCCGGCACAGCTCCTGCGATCCGCAGCCCTCCGGAGCAGATACGCAGAGCTTCTATTCAGCAATTCAGCACAGGGCAGATAGTGTGGTACAGGAAGTCGAGCACAGAGAATTCGCGAGATCTCGTGGGTCCTCGTGACTTCAGCTGTCAGTCATAGCCGCAGCCGTTACGCAACAAATCCGGACCTGTCCACAAAAACTATACGTATATGTTGTAACAAGTAGAACTGTCACAGTTTTGCTAGAATCCATGGATTGACATTGACAAATGGGGATCATTGTGTTAGGCAACAATGCACACATGGACAGTGGCATTTTAGAAGTGTTTCTCCGTTCAGCCAACAGGATAAACTGCTGAGAGAACAATACATTAAAAAATGGATGGAGTCTCTACAGCTGGCTTAAATATTCTAATCTGACAAATATGATATGCAAGACTTGCTTTGTTAGGGGACACAACAGCTCTGCCAGCTGACAGGAGGAAAAATATACGCTTTATCAAATTAGCCTTGATTGCTGGAAACAAGTGTATTGCTATCATGTAGAAGAGTGAACTTTCCCCTCCTGTCTCCTTATGGTTTAAGGAGGTCACGTCATACTGTATACGGCCTCAGAAAAAATTATGTTCAATATCAAAAAGAAACCTCATCTATTTGTAAATTGCTGGAAGGACTTTGGGCAGTACCTTAAAAACATGTCACAGCCTGCTGGGAAATCTCTTCCATTTGTGTTTCAATAGGCGACCACTTTATGCTGCTACTACCGATGAACCGGTTACAATGACATGGTTTTCTGTTAAACTATTGTGCACTGATATTGCTTTATTCATTTAAAATGTCAATAAAGAAACTGTTTATAAAAAAAAACAAGTTTCTCTCATTTACTGTCTGACTTTGAAACAACACTTTTAAAAGTCTAACTCGAAGTCTTCAGACACAAACAATTACATAATCTAAATAAAATGAAAGGAGTGTCTGTCTGTCCTTTGATTTTTTCAACAACCGTTAAACAGATTGAATTCACACATGGCGGGTGTATAGCTGAAGGAAGTGCAGTGTTGAGTGTGAGCTCTTGAGACCTATGGGACATATTTATTAATAGTGTGTTATGTACACACTGTGCAGTGTATTGAGAGGGGACCCCTATTGTTACACAGCCAAAACCCCAAACGGCATGCTGGGTACAGTTCGTTCTCAGTCGCTCGATACAGTACATTAAAGAACAGATGAAGAAAGAGAAACCGGAAAGACCAGAGATGTTAAATTGTATCAAAACTTAAATATTTCAAGCATCAGGGATTTAACTTTCAGAATGAACGCTTTTGTTCCCTAAAAAAGCTTAGTCCCATAGAGCTAGCTGTTGGCAAATAAAGCGTATACTCCAGCATTGCTAGAAGATGCAACAATGTCATGGCAGGTGTACTGCTCAGGACTCAAGAAAGCACAGTGTTGAGTGTAAAGTTATTTAGATGAGCGGTTCTCAAGAAAGCTGCAAGCGGGCAATACTGGAGGCCAAGCAATCGGCCTCTCAGCAATGTTTCTACCAAGCTGCTCTTGACTGTTTATTGGTGTATATTATTATATTTGTGGGAAACCTAAAAGTTTAACAGAGTGACAATGCCACTTCTTGGGTATCATGTAAATGTCAACTTTGCAATTTATTTTATTAGGTTGTTCAATTATATTTTAAAACAGTCTTTGCTACAGTAGTGAGTGGTATAGAGAACAGATGGAGAAAAATCTAGGAGATAATGATATAAATACTGGACTTTTGGACTTGAGCGTCTGGCTTCATAGCTCTTAGTTTACACTGCATGAGTCGTTGTTGTAATTTGTGCCTCTTTGAAAGCATTTCTCAAAGTTTTCAGCTGTTTTGAGGATGTCTGGAATGGAACTCAGCAATGTTATGTGTGACATATAAAGCTGACCAGTGTTTTGACAGACATTAGCGCAAAGGGATAATAAGTGAAGGCTAACAAAAGAAAAGAACAGAAGATTGGGCTCAATACCAGAAGGTCACGCAAATAAAATGCAGAGCATACAGACATGCCATGTCACCCTCTCCTTGCCGAAGAATGGATTACATCCGTTGATGGAGGATAACACAATTTGCAAGTTAATGATACAACAGAGCAAGCAAAGAGGGCAAAGTATCCCCGCTTTCATATTCATGTTCTGCTGCTGTGTACCCTCTCGCTCTCTCTTTCTCTCACACTCCCTTTGGTCTCTCCATCACCACTCTAGTTTATGTCTCTCTCCACTAATTATTATCTTATCATTTTCATGTCTGATGTCTCTCTTACAGTGGTCCTGGGAGGAAAAAACAGAGAGATGAAAAGTGAAGAGAAAGGGAAAAAGTCATACATATGCCTCTGTGGACTGTAATTCACAGAGAGGTCCTCACAGCTAGCTTTGATCTTAGTTTAGAGGGACTAATGGTGGGGTATTAGGGAAGGTCTGGTCATCCTTTTATATGTATTTTTGTGTATTTGTGAGTGTGTGTGTATTTAATATTGCTGCATTTGGTAAGGGTCAGTCACCCATGTAGATTACAAGAAAACAGCATCCAGACATTGCTAATGGATGTTCTTTCAGCTCAACTTCCACAGCATATGGTGCTACTATCTAGGGATCGACCAATATGGATTTTTTAGTGCCCATAGTTTTTTTCATCAGCCTTAGCCGATGATACGGGTTGCCAATTTTCTTGGGCCAATATTTGGAGCCGATACTGCTTTTGCTCCCTCAATTTACATCATAAAAAAGTAAACCATGCCACACTGGATTTGTTCTCTGCCATTTCTTTAAAAATAATAAACAAAACCACAGATCAGTGTCACTTCTGCAATCATCTTACATTCATATCACCCAAATTAAGTGCATCATATGGATGGGTGCACTGCATATGTTTAATTGTGCAAGGGTAAAAGGTTTTCATCAACATCTACAACACAGCCTTGATGATGCATTGCTTGCGGACATATTATAAGACAGATATATTTTATTATTATAGATATATATAGATATATTATTAGATCATCACAAAATGTCCTTTGTCAACACATTTAAATAATTTAAGAAAACAATAAACCTGAAAAGTAGCCATTGAAATAAAGTGCTTGATTTGTAATTTAAGACTGCCATGCACTCTGCTAGTGGGGGAGGGGCAGTGCATGGTCTGCACGTGAACTGCAGATATCGGCCCGATATATATCGGCCGTTCGATAAAATCGGTCTATCACTACTACTATTATCCCTCTTTGGTATGTAAATATATCATACACTGTGTATATAATCAAATTGTGATAAAGGGTATTAGTAAATATGTGAGCACTCTCATTCCAAAAAGAAAAAAAAAATTAAAAACACAATACATTAAGCACCACCAAACATTAACTTCCAAATAACTAGTTATATTGAAGCTGTGCTTACACAACTTTGAAATACTTGCCACACTCCACAAGAGTGTAATTATCATTCCGTAATTATCATTCCGGCCTGGCGTGAACTCTAACTTAAACTAGAATTTACAATCAGCAGTTGATTGTATGTTTTATCATTATGACTGAGAATCAGCCCCAAGTCAAGCTCTCTGCAAATTGCTATTACCCCAAATAAAACACATAAATCACATTTAGAACAATGTTATGTTCTTCAAGAAAATCTCAATAAATTCTAAAATGTAAATGCTCTATTTACATTCTTTTGTAAAGTAGTCCCACGGTTAAAATACCGCATGACTGCACAGGGCCATCAATTTGGTTCCCTGGCTTTTACAGTTAAACCTTGTGCAGCTATTGCAACGTGTCAGTGCTTTACAAAGTGGCCATTACAGCTAATCATGTCTATAATGGGTGGATGTAATTTTACTGGTTTCCCCGACATTCAGATTGAGAGGGACTCATAGCCTGAAGTAAAACTTTAGTTTTAAAGCAGGCTAAAAGATTTTAAGAGCAGAGTTATACTCTGAAACAGAAGGATTAATGTGTGGAGTGTGAGTGTATGTCTGCATTTTTTATATATATATCATAAGAATATGATGGCAAACGCTCAAATGTAGAATCTGATTCATCTGAAATCAACAAAACAAAGTGATTACAGAGACCTTTTAAAGGCGGAAAAGCATCCAATTTAAAAAGATTTCATGGAGCTGAAATAGAGCTGATTAAAACAGGGAGTGAAGAAATTTGTCAGTGGAGCACTGCACTGTTTTGGTTCAGAATACCAATTGCATCATACTATTTGCCAACCCCTTAACGTCACTGGTTTAAAACAATTTAATACATTTATAACTTGATCAGAGAAGGGTATGTCTGGAATAACAATGAATTTCGGCTTCTCGTTGTGTTATTCTTGTGTTTTGTGACAGTCAATCTGAGTATAAACCCATGTCAAGAAGAGTCTGCATGCTTCTGTATGTGGGTGCATGTGTATATCCTACCTCCTGCAGTGTTCGTCTCAGTCTTAAAAGCAGGGTTTTGACAGCAGTGCAGTCCTGCTGCATCAGTCGAAATGGAAGGGTCTCCAGCCCTGGAGGTAAGGGCTCATCTTCCCTCCCCAAACCCAGCACCGAGCTCCAGTCAGCAGGCAGCAGGCTGGTCGGACGGCTGGGCTCCCTGGAGAAGAAGTCAATTGAAGGGAAGGGAGAGAAATAAAGAGATGAAATGTTATTATGAGTCAGTATGAAAACTTGATCATTGACCTGACTTCACTGCTCCTCACTGCTCTCCACAGGCAACCGGTGGAATCTCATCCTTGCCTTTGGTTGTTACGGATGGTGTAGATGATACATTACACAGCAATGTCAAGACATCAGATGCTTCTGTATATCCCAATAGTTCCTAGAATCCTGTGTCCTATCATGTGTGGCAAAAAAAAACAACTTGTCTGCAATCATGTCTGCGAACATGTGTGACAATTAGATACAAGACAGTAAACTATACCTTCTACAAAGCAATTATGAAGATCTGTATGCATCATTCTAAGAGCAGTGACGATACACACATTTTTCACAGTTTTATTAAAGCCATTACTTGAAGATTTATGGAAATTCAACTCAAGGTGGCTTTAAATAATACATAGTGAAAAGACAAGAGAAATGAGAGAGAAATAGAAATATAGAAGAGAGATTTCTACAGCGCGAGGAAGAAAGCCGGGGAAACAAAGGTCAGATGGAGATCAAGACCTGCAACAGCTGCTCCACAGGACATCCTAAGGACTCTATTTTAATGAGCCATCATTTCTATAATAAGTCTGTTTTAAGATGATTTAAAACAGACAACATGAGATGATAACAAACCCCCACACAAACAGACAAAATAAAAGCCCATACAAATGCCTGCATGTGCGAACACACGTACACACTAATGCATTCAGAGATCAAAGAAGCCAAAGCACACAAGTCCATCTTCTAATCCTGCGACTCACCATCATTATCAACTCAAAAGGATACTTCATTGTCAAGAGCTTTGATTCATTACAGCCCATCACTGCTGTGTGATCCTGTCTGGTTGTACAGATTTTTCGAGGATTCTAGTGTTTTGGGTTACTGCATGTCCGCAATTATTCTTCTGCAGAAACAACCCTGTGATTGTGTTTGTGTGCGCAGCTAATTGTGTCGTGAGCCATCAGCTCTCTCATCAAAATGGCACAACAGAGGATGTACTTCCTGCGGCAGCTGAAGAACTTCAACCTGCCAAAGATAATGATGGTGCACTTCTACTCTGCCATCATCAAGTCCATCCTCACCTCCTCCATCACCATCTGGTACGCTGCTGCCACTGCCAAGGACAAGGACATACTGCAGTGTATCATTCGCTCAGCTGAGAAGGTGATTGGCTGCAATCTTTCGTTCCTCCAGATCCTGTACACCTCCAGGACCCTGAGGTGGGCAGGAAAGATCATGGCCGATACCTCCCAACCCGGAGACAAACTTTTAAAAACACTACTCTCTGGCAGGAGACTGTGTTCCATTAGGACCAAAACCTCACGCCACAAGAACAGTTTCTTCTGGCCTCATCAAAAAGTCCTGGGATCACCACTGACAGACTCTGACTCTGGACACCCCCCCCCCCCCACCAGTTACTCCACGTTTCATTAACACACATCATCCTGATCGCAGTCCGGGGTGGCTTATTGCGGGTAGGGATTATGGCCTCTTGTTTGTATACTGTAAAAAAGAAGCACTGTAATAACAATTTTGTAACTTGATTCTTCAAATTAAGCTTCAAAATAAAAATATTTGAAACATACACACATCTTCGACCATTATCCCTGACCATTACACATATTATATATACTGTGAACTTTTGCACATCCCCTGATCAACATTTTTGGCACACCCTGCACAAACTGTACAGCTTTCTTTCCCTTTCTAAATCTATTATATTGCACATATTTGTTATAGTATCTTTTTACATACTTTGTATCGTAATATATCTATTCTGCATTTATGTTCTTGACTCTAGCAGTCCTTTACTTTATTGTTCATTCCATTTTTAATATGTTTATTGTTTACTGTATGCACCTAATACACCAGGGCAAATTCATTGCAAGTGTAAACTTGCTTGGTAATAAATCTGATTCTGATTATATACAAGGCACTGTTTTAATTAACTGCCCCATTAAAAAAAGAAAAGAAATAAAAAACAGTTCATAAAGCAGTAAACAGGTGTCTGCAGTAGGTCTTTGGTACATGGCCTCTGTTCTTTGTCTCTTCTTTAACATCTATTTAGTACAGCAGAGGACAGATATTGGGAGGAGAAACTTTCAACAGGAGTCAGGGTTACTCAATGCCACAGCATTCCTCATCTGTCTTTGCCTTCCAGCCAACACTAAAACTCAATTGAAGCACCACAATTAAAAACACTGACCTTATCTATAAAAACAATATCTTTATAGTCATCCATTGCTCCGAGCTCACTTTACTTATTCTGTCAGTTTTAAAGTTTAACCACAAGCATATTTTTAATTGTTTACGATGTAAGACTACTTTATATTCCACCAGACATGAAAACAGTCTCGAAGTTTTCTAGTTTCAACAGTTTCTAGTTTCAAAAAAAAATGTGAGCAATGCTTTAATTTGGTCTGTTTCATCTTCGCCTGGCCACTCATACATACAAAATACCAAATACATTAGGAAAATGAATGCAACAGCTTACTTTATGATAGCGAGTGCATTATGAATGTAATTGCATGGCTGTTGTTGTGGAGTATAATTTAGATTTTTACTACAATATTTGACGATTATGGGGTAGTAAAAGATGCATTGTGAAAAGCCATTTTCATTTTCTACATTTTCATTTTAGGATTAACATTTAACCTTGGTTAATAGTTGTCCATGGGCATATTTAGCACTCTTTTCACACAGTAATAATTATACACAAATACTAAGTCCAAGATGTAGAATTATGCTAAAACCTTTTAAAGTCTGGTCTGGCTATGTTCATGGGTACAAGTAGTGTAAAGAAACGGGTTACTTAGCATGAACATATGTCTGGTTGGCAGGTATGAAGATAGTGGTAAGGGTACAATGAAATTCAAAAGCATCAATAAGCAAATGATCTATGGTATTTGACTTGACTAAGTAAAAATAACCACAACACTGAGTTCTGTGAATACTGAAAAGTTACCTTTAGAATGTGTCATTTTTTCCATTGACAAATTATTTAAAAAGCAATTACAGTCAGGTTTTCTATAAATATGTGCAGATGACCCTTACTTGGCCCAAAGAGATTTTCCAAATATCAAAACTAAGGACATAACAAAAGCATGTTGAATGTTTAGCTCCAAGGCCAAAGTGGTCTGAAAGTGTAAAACTATTAACAATGAATAGATTGTTTCTTTCTCACAAGCGCACAATAATTAATCTGACTATAGTAATAGAATAATACTGTAAATGCAATGTAAAAGTAATGTGTGCTTATAACATGGTTATGGACAGTTTTCCCATTTCAGGTAGTAAAAGAAAGTGGAGAGAAATAAAACCAACCAATTAACCAACAGATTAATCAAATGTGTTTAAATAAAATAAGGTGCTGCATTTGTCTGCAAAGGCCAAGCTGTGATATTTTGACAGAAGTGCATAAAGGGGGAGTGTGTATCTCACCTTCTTTATGACATTTCCAAAAGGTGAGCTGGGATATAGCAATCTCCTTACTAAAAACCACAAAGACAACCAGGGAGTTCACAGTCTGTATATCAAGAAAAGGAGGAGAGAAGAGGGGGATGGCAGTAAGGAGAGGCAGGCATAGACGCAGAAGCGAGTAGCTCTTTATCATCAAGAGACCGTGTTCACTCTTGACTGATAGCCATTTAGAGGGGAGGTGAGAGGAAATTAGATGCCTTTAGTCCCATTTTCCCAGAAAAATCACCAAGTAAACAGTGGCGGGGAGCATTAAGTCAGACAGCAAATTCTCCAGGAAAAATGTTCTTTGAGCAAAAGAAGACCATATCACTAAAATATCGATCAACATAAGCCACTCCAAAGACTTCTCACTAAAAAGGTCTGACTGAATGGCTCCCTCATTTGCACAAATGCTTTCTTCTTCACTGGTTCTCCATCCCACCCCTCTTTCTTCTTTTCCCTATCATCTATTCACCGTCTATCTGTCTACCTTTCCTTCTCACTCTCTTTCTATTTATCAATCATCAACCCTCGACCGCTCTGTCCAAGCTCCCTTCTCTCTCTCTTACTTTTCTTTGTTCACCTGCCCTTCCCTTCTCAACCCCCACCCTGCCCTTTGTTCGAGTCCTTGTCTCTACCGCTCTCCCCTTGCCCCTTCATCCCCCAATCACTCTGACAACCGCTACACTAAACTGATGCAGTATCAAAGCCTAAGGTGCCCCCCGGGGATTCTGCTTAGCACCTCAGACAAATGTCGATGAAGCCTGCTGTTTTTTTCTTGAGGACTGGTGAGCTCTGTCTGTCAGGTAGCCACTGGTTCTTTTCCCCCGCCTTAAACTGTATAGGTTGTAGCTTTTGTTCCTGCCTCACATGGCAGGAAGTTGCTTCATTTACTTCTCTGTTGCTCAACCCTGCTATCGAGGCTGGATGAATTGAGCGTGAATAAATTACATATGTTCAATCATGCACTCTTCTTCCCGACAGCTTGTGTCAAGTGGTGCAGTGCAGTGCCACAATAAAGGTTTCTTCTCTCAAAGTTGTTTTTTTTGTTTTGTTTTTGTTTTTCTACGTATGGTTTTCTCTGAGTCTGACACTCTTGCCCTTTTTCTAGCTTTTAGGCTTTCAGGTTTGGAATCTTTTTTTTTTTTTACCTCTGTGGTGCACATCAATTCCACAGAGTGACAGAAAAATAAGAGGGAGAGGTGTTCAAACTATACCCACCCTAAACTATAATCATAGAGGTCCCCATATGCAGGGCAATTACTGTTTCAGGTGACTAGAAATGGAATAGTTGGGCTGTTAAGAGTGTTTTACTGTAGGGAACATTTAAAAAACAAAAAAGAAATGGGAATACCACTAAATCTCACTTTTTCTTGGTCCTCTGTCATGCTGTCTGTTGCGGTAGAAATGGCATTGAAGTGATGAATTTATTTAGCTTATATTTACAAAAAAAATAGCCAACTTTATATCATATGAATAACATCCATCTACAACTAATTTGCACCAGCATTTTATTGTATGTCTGGCTGGCGATATTTAGTATTATTGCAAAAGTAGTTAATGTACTGCACAGCAAAGTAAGAATGTAAAGTTTAGGAAGATAGATGGGCAAGCAAAAGCCTTGACTTTGACAAAAGACACCAAGGTTCACGCCGCGTGTCTATTTGTATAGGAAGTCAGTTTTTACATTTACAATGTTTAAACATGACCACAAAGGGCCTAATAAAATCACACCTTAGTCAAGCTTTTGTTATCACAAGCAGATATTACATGTCATTTAGCTGACCCTTTTATCCAAAGCGACTTACAATTGCTACAGAGGCTGCACGCTTCTGGAGCAACTATGGGTTAAGTGTCTTGCTCAGGGACACATTGGTTGATGTACTGCAGTGGGAATTAAACCCAGAACTCCCACACCAAAGGCATGTGTCATATCCACTGCGCCATCACCACCCAGATATTGCAGGAATAAAACACAAAATGTGAAGATTGGCAGTATCTCTGCAACATATTTTTTTTTAGAAGAGACTGGAACCAGCAATGCACCATTTCTCAAACAGAAGTTAGCGTTTTCTGTGGTTTGATATTTTGGACCGGAAATCTCCCTTCAGAATAAAAAGAGCATGATACCTGTTTAACTCAATGAAACCCAGCTCTCAGTGAGGATGGAACAAAACTTGGAACCGAGCGACTGTTTCAGTGACAGCAGCATTGGCAAAGACTGCCAAGCTGCCAGTGTTGTGTGTGAGGTATATGCGAGTTTGCATGCGTGAGCATGTCATGTCAGAGTATATATTTTTGACTGCAGTTACAGAGTAGACACATTCGCTTTCCAGCTAAGTACAAGTCTCATCTACAGGTAATTACCCCACACATACAGTATGTGGAAGAGCACACACACAAACACACACCAGGAAGTGCACTGCACATCTGAAGAAGAGTCTGTTCAGCAATGATAGATGTTATACAGGCAGGGAGGCCGTTCCTCTACCCAGGGTCATCTGTCTTTTCACTGTCATGAGCCGATAGCCGGACACGCTTGCTCTTTTTTTATTATTATTTTTTTTTACAACTCACGCTCTACCTCTCTCTCACTCTCTCTTTCTCTCTCTCACACTCACACTCTCACACTCTCACACACACACACACACACACACACACACACACACACACACACACACACACACACACACACACACACACACACACACACACACACAGAGACTGTCGGAGAAAACCATATTAGAGGCCTATTCATCAGCCTGTGTAAGGGGAACTATCCAACACGATCTCACGGTAGGGTGAGTCACGTTATTTTTAATCTATTGATTCTATCGTAGTACACTAATTACCAGTAAATTGGTGCATTTGCTCTGCAGAACTAACTCAGGTCATATATAAATATCTTCATATTGCACCATCTCCACCTCATCGTATGTTTTGTCAAATCTGAAAGTCTTCAACAACACAAATGGATAAAGTCCTAATTTGAATTCATAAAGATGTAGTATTACACCAGCTAGTGGCTGAAACTGGTAATGCGTGACCATGTCAGTGTGAAACTAATTACAATTGAACACATGGATTAAAGTGCAAATCATTGTTTTCACAGAGATTTTTCTCTCTACACTCTTTTCAGAGTAATTACACAAAGGAAAGAAAAAGTACACCGAAAAAGAGTGTGAAAAATGCCCCCTTCCTTAATCCTTAAAATTGTACTCTAATTTTTCTTTTGCCCCTTCTGTCCTCACAATTTTTTCTATTCTATCTCTCCTATTTTCTTTTTCTCTTGCCCATCGTCTTTCTTTTCCTGTTTTCTCCTTTCCTTTCAACATGTATTTTTTCTTCTACTGTCTTTCTCTCCCTTTAACTCTCCCCTCAATCCTTCTGACTCACCCCTCTCACCTCTAAAGCCATTTCTCAATAGCTGCATAAGAAGTGATCCACTTCGCCAACCTGAAAAGCCCAATTATCTGCCTTTTTATGACTTTCATTATTTTACCACTCACACATGTTTTATTACAGGGCCGTTGGCTCTAACACATACCTGCACATCCACACTTAGCCAATAACGACAAGGCACACATTCCTATATGCACACTAAGATGTTTAGGGTTACATAATGTTCAGTTAGTGCATTAAGTAACAAATAATGACTGCTCGTCAAATAAATTATGAGTGATTGAAGTGCTTTATCTTAAGCAGCAGTGAAGAGGGGTGGGCTGCACCCTTGTCAAACAACAATATGAAGACTGCATTGTCTCAGGAATAAATACAGTAAGACACATTAACACTGAGACATAGATAGATAGGGCAGTCAGTCTACTATGTCAATCTTTCCCTCATTAAATTGTTTACTGACAACACCCATTTATGGGGACAAACTGTAATCTGTGGGTCATGTGTGCACTTGTATGCATGCACAAGTGAAGTATAACAGTATACTGCAGCTATTGGAGAATGATCACCCTCATTTGTCACTCCTTTCCATCTGACAGACACAGTGCGCTCATCTGCATTCAGCACCTGGGGCTACGGATGTTTAATGCTGCCATTAAACTCATCTCTGACATAAAATGCATCTGTGACTAAAGTGTGAGCACAAGCCAAGCTCCAGGCAGTGAATCTAATGTTGAATTCAAGTCTTCAGACGGACAGAAACATGGGAATATAAAACAAATTTAATATGGCTGGGGTAACTTTGTGATTAACCTAATTGTCCTCTCTGCTTTACTTTACACTTTGCACTCTGAATCTGCACTTGTTTTTGCAAGAACTCTGTACCTCTTTGTATACTCTACTTTTCCCTGTCTGACTTAATGAGACCTTCTGAGACTGTCCACTAAACCACTTCCTTAGCATTTGTTGAGTATCATAATGTTAATCCCGTACAAAAAGGCTAAGAACCACCACACTAGCTTTTGGTGGGGGAGCGACCTTAGGGAGTTATCAGCACACACTTGCACTAATTACTATCAAAACTTCTTGTTGCTTGGAGAGATCTATTTAATATTGGTCCCATGTGTCACATTACATTTTCCTATTTCAGAGAATATTGCCATGCCACAGTGCCCAAAGTTGTATCCTGTATTGAAGCCTTAAAGCGATAATCCACTAAAGTGGAACATTCTCACTTTTTAGCAAAAAAACCCTTCTATGAGTTCACAAAGTCCACTACTAAGAGTTAGTGCCCGAGGATATATGAGACACAATACTCTTTTGAGTTTGTGGTGTTATGCGAACATCACAGGATTTATTCTACTGCTATATAATTATGTTTGTTCCACTTTTTTTTAAAAGTAACTGTGCCTGTTTCCAATTCTGAATAATGAGAATTTACCCCCCAAAAAAGCATGAATGCCAAAGGTGACAATAGATCACAAAAGCAACCACTGGTTGACTGAGACTGATTTTTTTTTTTATAAACTCAAATCAACAATCCAATGTAAAAAATGCAAATTTCCCACCCAAAGGGAATTATTTGTAGGGCACATTAAACGTTCATCTATTCTATTCACTACTTAAGGAGATGATAATTTTACGCTATTTATTCAAACCATGATAATAAAGGACCAGAATTTCAATTACATTATAATGTGTTGTGTTGTGTTTATTCAAGAAAATTCAGCTATACTTTGCCTAGTCTATATCCGCGACGTTCCACTTCCGGAATTGCTCTGTTGCCAACGGAAATTCCACCTGATTTCACTCATTAAGGCAGGATATCCGTTGCCTTGGGCTTCCTTCCTTTGGCATTTTAAACTCCAGTCAATTTATGAGGACTATGGTTAACCTTTTCTCAGTTCTCTGCAGGGGAAATCCAGACAGCTAGCTAGACTATCTGTCCAATCTGAGTTTTCTGTTACATGACTAAAACAACATTTGAACGTACACAAGTCCCACCAAAACAAGTTCCTTCCCGAGGCAATTTTGCAGAGTTGCCGTTGCTCCGTACAGCGCATAGCACTGCCCGAGACAAGTGTGATTGGTGTAAAGAGATGCCAATAAACTAGAGCATTCTGGGAAGGTCTGGCAATGCAAGACTATATTTTGCCTGACCCTGCAGTTCCAAGATGTTAAAGTGCAAAAGCTCAGGTGCAAAAGAAATATTAAAGTAACACCATGAAAATAGATAGTATACGTATGCATATGATAATGTATTTTTAGCTTCATGGGAAATTTGTGTGATTTTCAACTTTATCTCTATCTATCTGAATGAGGGATATGGTGTGAAAAAAGCCTGCTGTTCTCTCCAATGTTCTTTGTGTTTCTGGGGCTCAGCAGCTGCAAAATCTCCTCTACTTTGTAAGAGTAAGGCCGGCTACACACTGGCTAAGTGGCGTGAGCGTGTTGGCTGCGTGGCGTGTCCGTTTTTATTTCGGCTCCCATGTTAACAGGTTAGAGCATACACACTGCCTGCGTGACACATATGTCTCAGGTGCTCAAGCCGCGCCGAAAACGCGTGCATGCTAGAAATAGAACCAATGCCTATTTTTAACGCGACACGCAAGCGTGGATGAGATTATTTTACAGTGTATATTTTACAAGAATTGTGAGTGACTCGGATATTCAGACGTATATATACAGTAACATCCATGTTCAGCCAGAGCGGCTGCAGATGCAGCGAGGACGATATGGACGGCAGCACAGAGCCTTCAGAACTTGAGCTGCCGAGAGCAAACACCGACTAGTGGTGCCTTTGCTCAAATTGCAATTCAATGCCAACAGAAACTGAATTGATTTTGGGGCTTTTTGTCATTGTATTTTGCAAATGTAATGGTCTGCTTCTGAAGGAGTGAGAGCCGCCAACGAGCTGCTGTTTACCGGGCGGTTGCTCAACGAGGAGCACAGCGTGTAGCTAATGTTTTATGATGACAATCAGTAACAACATCAACAACATAAACAAACAAGATAAAAAAAAATGAAAATGTTGTCTCTCTCTTTTTCATTTCCTTTCCTCTCAGAGAGCCAAATACATTGTTTAAGATGAGACATAATTCTGATTTGTTATTTTGTAGCGCCATTGTTGTCACCACCATGACAAAATAATACCACAGTGCTGAAGAAAGGTTGCAATGCTAAGTCATAGCATAGTACACATGATGTACAGTACATGACAGTGATCCTGGATGCACAACTTTATTGTGACAGACTCTGCACTCAGGTCCGATCCATTTTAAATGTTCACACTTGATATTCTCGTTGACAGCAATTCTGAATAAATGTTAACCAATATCCCCTTATTACCTTTTAGTCTTCATGTTTTCTGACTTGGTGCCCATAAACATAATTTCCTGTTCATAATCATTTGCATAAGGGTTAGCTTAAATGAAACTGAAAATGTGCCAAGGTACCAGTAATAAGATTCTATAATCCAAGATATTAAAGGCATGCATGCTCCTCATCTTCATGTCTTTAAAAACTGTTTCAATGGCAATACTGAAATATGCTGTATATTTACTGTATGTATAGAGGGACATAAAAGAGCAGCATATGAAGACACTAGGAGTTTCAAAACTAGGTGTATACATACATATAGAAGGCTATAATGACAGCAAGTGGAATGTTGCTTTAATTGTGTACTCAACATGTAATTTACTGTAATCTTAGTTAACAAGATGATCTATAAGTAAGACATCTGTCTGTATGAAGAAAAGTTTACCCGTGATGGGTAAAAATGTCTCTGTCAAAGTTAAAAAAAAAAAAACACCTACCAACACCTATAATTAACAAATTGTATCTCTTTTGTTTAATCCGCACACAAACAGAAATGTAAAAACAACACTTTGTGGTTTCAGGTGGAGATATTACATACTATACTATAATACTATCCTTTCATAAAGCCCATGCATACTTAGTTAGGATGACTTCAATGCAAATTATACATTCACTGTATGTGTAAAATGTACTTGGCAAATAAAGGACATATTACATTAGTATTATTATCATCTTTCACAAGCTGTGTCTATTTGCACTTCTGGGTTGACAGATATGGTCAGTGAGCACAGGTTTTAATTTTGGTCTCCGCACATTGGTACCTAACCTTGCAACATCACTGTGACAACAAAAATGCAGCTGTTGTTTGCTAAGAAATAGTTACAGCAC